>NC_050581.1:106506013-106806013 GCF_011100635.1 Trichosurus vulpecula | reverse complement strand
AAATTCTAGCATCATGACCATGTTCTCCTCAAATCTCCAGTGATGCCACACACTTGCCAAGTATTTCTATATAAAATTAAAGAGATCCAGTGGCTATGGAAGAACAATTACAGTTTCTACCTCTGCTTTTAAGTTGACCTTGTGAATTACTACCTGACTGAGAAAATTGTGGAATTGAAGTATTGTATAGTAGAGAGATCCATAAGCATAATCATGGAAGGCTAGAGTTTGAAAAGCTATTATCCATTGATTAGTATAAATGAAAAATCCTGTGAAAAGGTCAAATATATTCAAAATCAGACTATTTAAAATTATTATTGCTTAAGATATGTTAATCAGTTCCATTCCAAAACACAGTATGGATTCAAAAAATCCAACTACAAGGATTCATTACTTTTATTGTGACATAGCTACATAACCCAAACATGAATTGAAAGTTCAGGCCCCTGATACAGCAAACATTAGCCACTGCTATTCTGGAAACATAGCTATTGAAGCCAATAAAAAGTCCAAATATTCTGATTTTTTTTGGTTCTTTGTTATCCCCAGTCACTGGTAGCTGAGTCTTCATAATGTCATTTCCAGATATTTTAAAGAATAAGACAGAGTATTGTAGATGTGATAGCCTGATTAGTAGCATTTAGTGACATAGGATAACAGTTTTAGTCTTAGAAGGGACCTTAAAAGACATTGAGTTCAACTTCCCATTTTATAGATAAGGAAAATGAGGCACAGAGTGGTAAATTGACTTACCTGGGGGTGACAGAGCTAATAAATGTGAAGTAGGATGTGAACCAATGTCTTCCTGATTCCAAATGAAGCACTCTATCTATTGTGCCCCCTAGCTGCCCCCTGTACTTCTTTGATACTATGTGCCTTACAATGTACATATAGATTTATTGTTCAATCATTTTGTAATCTTCTATAACATTTTGTGACCCCATTTGGGATTTCCTTGGCAAATATACTTGAGTAGCTTGCCTTTTCTTTCTCCAGATCATTTTATGTATGAGGAAACCGAGGCAAACAGGGTTAAGTGACTTGACCAGGGTGAAGTCACACAACTACTGAAATGTCTGAGGGAAAAAATATCCCTCCCTATATTTTGGGACTAACTCTCCCATACAATATCCTGGGGAGAATGGACTTAAGCTGAGAGAGTGCATAGTAAATGGTAACTCACAGCTCCTTTACTGTTTTAGATGAAGTACTCATGATTTTCCTTTTCAGTACGTGTAGTTCTCTTCTGGCCTATGCAGATTCATGAGGCTGCCCATTCCTGGTGTGTACAGTTTGTTTTAGGTCTGTGAAAGCGCAGACACCAGCCACTGCTCTTATGAGTAAACTGTTATCAATACCAATAGGGTGCCCAAATATTCCAGCCTTTAGAAGTTCAGGAGTTTGAAGTTATCCTTTGGTCAAAACTGTGAGGGAGACTCTCCCCGCCCACATCCCCAAGTAGTTACTTCTCAGAGATTTTCAAGGAGCTTTTCTCCTACTCGGCAAACATGTTATTGAAATGCTAGATTATACATCGGCTTATTCCTTTATCAAAGAGAGGATGCAAACACAGTTCCTCTGACTCAGATCACTTATTTCACAATAACATACTTTGATGAATCCATCATCTCACAAACCTGGGCACATTCATCTCATAGAGTGGTCTACTATATCAGCTTGTAGCAGCTAGTTGCACAGTGGCTAGAAACGGGGCCCAGAGTTTTAAAAAAAACATGAGGTCAAATATGGCCTCAGACACTAGCACTGTGACCTTGGGCAAGGGATTTAATACTTATTTGCCTCAGTTTCTTCAACCATAAAATGAAGATAATAATATCACCTGCCTCCCTGTGTTGTTCCCAGGATCAAAGAAGATAATATTTGCAAATTACCTAGGATAGTGTGCCTGGCACATAGGCACATAGGGCTAAATAAAAGCACACCCTCTCTCTCTCTCTCTCTCTCTCTCTGTGTGTGTGTCTCTGTCTCTCTCTCTCTCTTTCTCTCTCTCTCTTTCTCTGTCTCTCTCTGTCTTTCTCTCTGTCTCTCTCTCTATCACACACACACACACACATGCACACACTCTGTTTATCTAATCTAGTCTATCTATCTATCTATCTATCTATCTATCTATCTAAGGACCCAGTAAAATTCTTGCTGAAGGCTATGCATTTCTTATCCAGAGAGAACGTACAAAATGTGGCATAAACTTTCCTCACAGTTTTAAGATTCCATGGGCTTCCAGTGAAATGAATGCTTGGACAATGTATACATTACTGAATGTTTGTGCTATGAGTGGCACATCTTTTCGGATCATACTTCCGCAACGATGTCCTACACCTATACTCCTTTGACCCAAGAGTATCCTGTAATTCTGCTTCTAAGATGATGTTGTTCCATGACTCCCAGATACATAACAATCTTGGAAGCATATTGGTATTGAAAACATGGTCTTTTTTGCAAAGGTAAGACTCGTATCATTGAAAGCACTGCACAAATGCTATCTGGTTCAATTTCCTCCTACTATTCATTTCAGGGGCTAGCTGCTTCAACTATCTGTAGTGCCCTCTCCAAATTTAGCTACTGATGGACTGCCTATCTAAAGGATATCATAGTCTGGCTAGGCAAATTTGTTAGCAGCTTGCTTATTCCTGAATGGATTATTGGACCGAGCTTCATTATATGGTTATAGACCTCATCAAGGAGAGTGAATAGTATTTTGTGGCTTGATACAATCAATGCAGTAACATCTGTGAATGAGAGGATCTGGAGGACTTCTGCCACTCTCAGGGGATTTTCTTTTATTTTACCCTATGTGACATTCTCTCTGACAGCAGCAAATATCTGTTATATGCTTTTGGGTCATAGATTTAGAGGTGAAGGGCTCTTAGCATTGCTCTATTCCAACCTTTTTATTTTATGGGTAAGGAAACTGAGGCCCATGGAACTCAAGTGATTTACTGAAGGTCACATAGATACTAAATATCAGAGGCAAGATTTGTATCCAGGCTTTCTGAATCCAGAGACAGTGATCTTTTCTTATTTAATATTGATATTCAGAAAAAAATCTTACCTCTGTAGCTTCATATTCAAATATTTCTGCAATGCCATTTAATACAATGTGCTTTGCAAATACTTTATTAGATAAAAACCTCTAAATTATATCTTGATCTACCTAAGAATTTTTTTGGTAGTTACAGTATGCATACATACACACACATGCACACACACACATACAAACACACAAATAATAATCCCAGGTAGAGTTTTATGTTATGATTTAGATGCTTAATTTGGAAGTAAGAAGATACAGATGTAAATATCACCTTTGAAACTTATTTCCTGTTTAACTACAGATACCACACCTAACCTCTTTCTGCCTCAGTGTCCTCATGTTTCCTCATGAGTAAAATATAAAAAAAATAATATCTGCAGTACGAACCTCCCAGGGGTGTAGTAAGGCTTAAATGAGATAGATGAAAAACATTTTGCAAACCCTGAAAGTGCTGTATAAATCTCAGGCATTATTATTCTACTCACCATAGTGTTTTTTTGTGATGAATAAAATGTGGTCTGTGTTAAAAAACATCTATAAGAGTCTGCCTGTTTGCTTTTCATTTTTCCATAAAGGATACCATCTAATAGTGTGCCTAAAATTTCCGTAAATCTATGATGAATATGGGGGTAAGAAGACTCATTGGGAAGTAATAATAGTACTAACAAATAATAATGACTGAAAGTGTATTGGAATAGGAAAGTCCATTTTTAAATATTAAAGATGATGAGAGAGTCAGGATTTCTGACTTGGGAAACAAAATTTGGATGGAGGTGAAAACCATTGTGATGGACTTTTTTGTCCAAACTCAATTATGATTTTTGAATGTGCTGGTATTAGATCATCTGTCCTGGAGTCAGGAGGACCTGAATTCAAACCAGGCCTTAGACACTTGACATACCTACTAGCTGTGTGACCTTGGGGAAGTCACTTAACACCAATTTTCCTGCCTGCCCCCCCCTTTAAAAAATAATTGTCACATCTACACTACAGTGCAGCAACCCTTCTTGCTTCACATTGGTCGGGTAAGACTCCTGATCCCCCAGCAACAATGTTAAAGGGACCCACAGTTGGCATTGATTTTAACATCACTTATTCCTGTGTGAGAGTCTTCTAACACGGAAAAGTTGATATCATTGCTAATGACCAAATGAACAGGACCACACCAATCCATGTCACCCTCACAGATACAGAATGTTTAATCAGTGATCCTGTAAAGAATCTAATTGCAATGAAACTCACCAACACAGTTTTGATGCCCAGTGTTCAATTGGTCATAGATTTGATGATGCAGTTTTACAGTCAGACATGGAGTATTGAACTTTCATGGTGGTGAATGACCCAGGCCCACTAAAGATCCAAGTGGAGTAGAAAGGAGAGATCAAAAGTTTCTATCTAAAATAGGTATTTTCTATGGTCTTGACCAAGATAAAAGAAATTGCTGAAGCTTACTTTGGGAAGACTGTCAAAAATACTGTCACAATACTAGGCTGCTTAACTTATTCACAATATCAGGCCACCAAAGTTCTTGGAACCATTGCTTGTCTCAGTATCCTCCAAATCATTAATGGGCCAACTGCTACTCTTACTTAGTATGGCTTGAACTAAAAAAAAACTTGGTGCCAAGAGAAATGTGTTGCTCTTTGACCATTAAAAACTGAATTTTCAAAGTCAAGTCTCCTCTGGGGACATCCACTAGGGTGGGGAGGATCTTGGCAACTGCATGGTTAACCATTTCATTGCTGAATTCAAGTGAAAGCACAAGAAGGATATCAGCGAGAACAAGAGGACTGCTTGACAATTGTGCACCACTTTTGAGTATGCAACACACACCCTCTATTCCAAGACTCAAGCCAGTATTAAGATTGACTAATTCTATAACTTCTATCTCATGTTCTATACCTCTATTACCAGGGCCTGTGTTGAAGAGCTGAATGCTTAATTCTTCCGTGGCACACTGGACCCTGTGAAAAAGGCCCTACAAGGTGGCAAACTGGATAAATCACAAATTCATGACATTGTCTTGTTGCGTGGTTCCACTTGGATGCCCCAAATGCAGAAGCTTCTGCAGGCCTTCTACAATGAAAAGGAACTCAACAAGAGTATCAATCCTGATGAGGCTGTTGCCAGCTTGCCTGGAGGAAAATCTGAGAAGGTACGTTCTTACTCTTGTTAGACATCAGTCTTTTTTTCCTTTGGAGATGAAACTAATGATGGAATTATGACAGTTCTGGTCAAACACAATACCACCAACCCCACCAATCAGATGCATACCATTGAAATTTACTCAGACAGTGTGTATTTATTCAGGTTCATAAAGGCAAGAAAGCAATGGCAAAAGATAAATACCTGTTTGACCAGTTTGAGATCACAGGAACCCCACACCACCCCTATCCTTTTGTTGTTCAAATTGAAATAATATTTGACATTGATGAAAACATCATCCTCAATATTTCTGTTGTGGATAAGAGCACCATCATCAGTGACAATGGTTGTTTGAGCAAAAATAGATAGATAGATAGATAGATAGATAGATAGATAGATAGATGTCTCTATAATTATCTCTATCTACATATCTATTTATCTATCTATATCTATCTCTATAGAGCTATCGATATCTATACATATAATTACATGTCTATGTATCTATAGTTATCTATCTATCTATATCTATATATCTACATATATCTCTATATATCTATATCTATCTATGTCTATACTATATGATCCAGGATGCTAAGAAATGCAAGGTTGAAGACGAGAGGCAGAGAGATAAGGTATCTTTAAAGATTCTCTTGAATCTCATGCTTTCAACATGAAAGCTACTATAGAGGGTGAGATATTCTAAAGCAAAACTGGTGATGGAAAAAACAAAACAGAAGATCCTTGGCAAATATAATGAAATAATATACTGGCTGGATAAGCACCAGACCACTGAGAAAGAAGAATTTGAACATCATCAGAAAGAATTGCAGAAGCTCTGCTGCCCCATCATTACTAAGCTGTAACAAAGTGCAGGGGCATAACAGTAGACATGATTGGTGGGCTCCCAGGATGTGCAGCAGCCCCATCTAGAGGTGCTTCTTCCAGACCCACCTTTGAAGAGGTTGACTAAACGCGCCAGAAAATAGAGTATTCCACACAACTATCCAAAAATTGAAGAACTCAAATGTGTAGCCAAGGCAGTAGCAATTCAAAAGTAAAAATTAAGCTACTCTGGGATTCTGGGCATTCTGAATTATTAAATGTGTTCAGAGTGAGAAAAGTGAACAGTTTTGCAATCTATCTGTCCTGTAAAGAAGTGGAAATTTAATGTGTATCCTGGAGAATAAAATCTGCTTAAAATTGGCACCATAAAAATTACATATAATATTTCCCATTCTTTTGAATCTTCCCCTCTATGGCATAACTTGATCCCTGGAAAATTAAGTGATATATCATATAGCTAGTAAGGGTATGAGACCATATTTCAACTCAGGCTTTCCTGATTCCAGGGCTAGTGCTTCATCCATTAGACCATCTAGCTCCCTCTCTTCAAGTGAAAGTGAAATGTCTATTCCAAAGGTGTCAAATATGAGACCCACAACATTCCCAAATGCCCCCAGAACAAGATTAATATAGAATTGGTTAATATCTAAGAATATAAATAAAAATATGATAAAACAAAGTTAATATGTATTCTCTAAATAAATATGCACTTGCAAGAATTCATAAGTTGGCATTAGTAGTTCTTGTTTCTATTTGAGTTTGATACCACTGATCTATCCAATGGCCTCATTAATTAGTCCTTGATTTTTTTAAGAATTAATCTCCCACTAAATTTGTGTCATAAAAAGAATTTGGTAGGACTCCTTCTTCACCTATTTTCCCAAATAGTCTACAAAGTATAGGAATTAGTTGTTCTTTAAATGTTTGATAGAATTCACATGTAAAACCATCTGGCCCTGGAGATTTTTTCCTAGGGAGTTCGTTGATGGCCTGCTCAATTTCTTTTTCTGATATGGGGTCATTAAGAAATTTCACTTCCTTCTCTGTTAGTCTGGGCAGTTTATGTTTTTGTAGATATTCATCCATATCTCTAAGGTTGTCAAATTTATGGGCATACAGTTGGGCAAAATAATTCCTAATTATTGTTTTGATTTCCTCTTCATTAGAGGTGACCTCACCCTTTTCATTTTTGATACTGGTAATTTGATTTTCTTCTTTCTTTTTTTTAATCAAATTGGCCAAAGGTTTGTCAATTTTATTGGTTTTTTCATAAAACCAGCTCTTTGTTTTATTTATTAATTCAATAGTTTTCTTGGTTTCAATTTTATTAATCTCTCCTTTGATTTTCAGTATTTCTAATTTGGTATTTAATACCCTTTGACCCAGTAATACCCCTTCTAGGGTTGTATCCCAAAGAAATCACGCAAGCGGGAAAAGGACCCATATGTACAAGAATATTTATAGCAGCTCTCTTTGTGGTAGCCAAGAATTGGAAAGCAAAGGGATGCCCATCAATTGGGGAATGGCTGAACAAGCTGTGGTATATGAAGGTGATGGAATACTATTGTGCCATAAGAAATGGGGATGATGCAGACTTCATAACAACCTGGAAAAACCTACACGACATAATGCTGAGTGAGCGGAGCAGAGCCAGGAGAACGTTGTGCACAGCCACAGATATGTGGATTCCGTGAGGACCAACCCTGACATACTGCGCTTCTCTCAGCAACCTAAAGTGGCAAGGACAACTCCAGGGGACTCACGATGGAGAATACTATCTTCATTCAGAGAAAGAACTGCGAAGTTTGAATACAGACTGAGGCACACTACATGCTCGCCTTTTCTGCTTCTCTTTTATTTTTGTTTTTGGGTTTTTTTTTTGTTTTTTTGTTTTTTTGGTTCTGTTTCTTCTTTCTCATGATTCATTCCATTGGTCAAAATTCTTCTCCACGACTTGACTAGAGCATAAATTAATTCAATGCGAAGTTAAACATGACAGTTATATGAGACTTCATGCCGTCTTGGGGAGGGAGGGGGGAGGGAGGGGAGAAAAACTGGAACTCAAAACTATGTAGAACCGTGTGTGGTAAACTAAAAATAAATAAAGAAAAAAAAAGAAATTGAAAAAAAAAAAAGAATTAATCTCCCACTAGAAAATATCGCAAGTTCCACTTCACATTTAAGTCTTTTTTAAATTTGTATATTTTTGTGTTCTAAGTATTATTTTGTGTGAAAGAAAACATAGGGGCACTGTTCCTGATCTGTAATGTATTGTATAAATATGTGTACATTCCTTTTTGATGAGAACCTTTATATGAACCAAAACTAGAACTTTTATCTGTAGGACTCTGGCTTCTCCAGGACTGATCCAAGTCTGTTAAGTATGGTCCATAGCTAGGGGTCCCTTTAGAAAGAAATGATGAGAACTATAGACTCCTTGGCCCCAGTAGTGCATACTTCTTTGTTTTTACATAAGGGTAAATACAAAGCAAGTAAAAAGCTATTTTTAGGAGTACACAGTAGCAGCTAAGGGCACCAGCAACCACCTTGTATTGGAGGTAGACCTGTGTTGAGCTTTCAAAGAATCTAGGGATTCTAGAAGGTGGAAATGAATAAGAAGTACGTGGGGGATAATAGGTATAAAGAAATAGAGATAGGGGATCAAATATTGCATATGAAGAAGCCCAATAAAGCCTATTTGGGTGGAACACAGCAAGTATGAAAGTAGTAAAGCTTAAACAATATGTTAAGATATGATTGCAAAGGGCTTTAAATACCAGAATAGCTGTATTGCTAGAAGAACCACTGTTTTGTTTTGTTTTTTTGAGAAGTGGAATGACAGAGTCAGAACTGTGGTTTAGGAAAATCACTTTTTCACTCTGGGTAGGACAAAAAGGTCAAGGGTGACTTGAGACAGAGAAAACAATTAGGAGGTTATTATGAAAATTGACCATATTGAAAAATGTTACAGGAGGTGAATGCGGTTATCATTCCTCTCTTTAAGGAAGAGAAATGTCTCCCGTACTGGAAGGGAAAGTAGCCAACTATATTTTACTGATGTCAAAGCAAAGTATAATCATAGTAAGGAAAGGTACTAGAATGTAACAAAGCTGCCTACATCTTCCCCCCACCCCAAATCAAGGGATTTCATGACATATACAATCTCCAACCAGTTGCTATTCATCTATTCTATTATTTCAAACTGACCTGATTAAGAGCACTAGGATTTAAACTCCTTTATACTCAGGAGTAAACAAAGTGCAGTAAATACTCTACAAATCTACCAGTCTACTAGTGTCATCCAACTAAGACAACTTCTGGCACAGTAATCGTGAATGCATTAGATAGCATGTATATAAGGTTGATACTGCACAATACAATTGATGCTCATTAGTGTGTATATATATATATATATACATATATATATGCATATATATATGTGTGTGTATGTATACATGTGTATATATATATATGGCTCATCACTCACTCTAGACTGTCTTCATGTCTACATCTTCACTGACCTCTCTCCACATATTCTGTCATGGAAATATCCCTCATTCTCAGAGAGAAGTAATAATTTGATTAGACCACTTCATATGGGATTCCATGAGATATTTTTCTTCCAATTAGAAGGTTTGATAGGAGGAAACTTTTATTCTGCCAAGTATCAATAACATATGAATTTAAAAGGCAACCACTGATAGCCCCTATGAGGTGACATGTTTTCTCTAAGCAGTTTCTTTGCCCTCTATTAATGGCACACAGACAAACAATTTTGGGTACAATTGGCTACAACAAAAACAACAGAGAGAGAAGAGAGAGAGAGAGAGAGAGAGAGAGAGAGAGAGAGAGAGGAGAGAGAGAGAGAGAGAGAGAGAGAGAGAGAGAGATATTTTCTATTGCTTTGGTAGCAAGTGTTGACCCCTTTCAGGAAAATAGCACACAATTCAGAGCTCAGTATTCAGTCTGATGGTGAGGACTTGAGGATGATCTGTATGTAGCAGATATATCACAAAAGATTATAATCAACCTTTCCAGATTGCTCACTTTAAGCACAGGAATCACAGTAACTGTATTCTAATCCTCTCCTCCCACAGTGGCTTTAGATAACTGACAATCTCTCTCTATCCTTTTCTTGGCTGAACAAAGAGTATAACAATGCTGAACAATTTGCCAGAGTGGTTATAAGGAATACAGATTCTTACTTCTACTACCATGGAGAAAGGAGTATTATCAGGGTGAACTTTTCAGCAGCCTTCCCATTCTTAGAATATCCAATTTTGAAGAGCAATTTGGAATGGAAGGGATTCTAGAAGGTAAACTGGATTTTTTAATGTAATTAAAGCATCTGTATTAGCTCATAACTAACTGAATGTAGTAGAATATCCTTCATGTTGTCTGCTTATGCATCCATATGCCTTACATTTTGATAAATTGTTCTCCAAAGATACTAGTATGTGATTGGTTATTAAAAAATCTGATGCTCATATGAATATTTTATTCAGAAATATCTCCTTTGTTTAGCCTTCCAAATCACTTGAAGACTGAGCTTTTATTTAAATCTTTATTTAAATACTCCATAAAAAGAAACATGTGATTGGAGTATTTGTCATGCATATAAAGATCCAATTTCAACACTTTCATCCTGTTAAAGGAGAAACTTGTCCTTAAAAAAAACAAATCAGGCCTGACCTTGCAATGTCATACAAGTACTATTCTGTTGATTCTCTCTAGTAATGAAGTTGTGACAGAAGAAATAACTTGCTCACAGAAACCAGCAAGAAGGAAAAAAAAAATTCCTTCTGCTCTTTGAAGATAAGCTGGTACAGAAAAATGCCACTAGATATTTACATCTTGGAATTTAAATTGCTCTTCAGAACTATTGATGCTTTGGGATACTTTTAATCATGGTTATATGGTAAAGCTAAGAGCACATGTAGATATAAGCAATTAAAAATATGTAACTAGATTTTTTTTTCTTCTTGTCCAAACAAGGCACCTCTGCTTCTTGTTGATTAAACAGATAAGCTGTTTAAAAGACCAGTTTGCTTTAACAAATCTCTCTATGTCCTTCCTATCTTAGATAGACAGTCATTGCCACTTTTGGCAATTGAGGCCCCTGGATAAGAACCTCAGAGTGAATTATTGTGACTACACAATATTTTTTTTGTTTCTTTTCCTTAAGCTGGTTCACTGCATTCTAGCCTAAGATTGTGGTCAGCTTCCATAATTTTAATCTTTTTCACCATTTGTATTTCTCTTCACATTTTACAATTTTCAATAAAAAATGATTTTTAAGGATGTTTATACTGAATGATTATTATAGGATAACAAAATATCAGAGATCAAAGCAAGTTCAGTGGGTAGTTAATACTAGCCAACCTTGAATTAAACAAGCAGCCTTTAATGGGAGAACTCCATTGTCTCTAGAAGCAACACACTCTACTTTGGGATAGATTTCATTGTTAAAAATAGTTTCCTTACCAGAAGGTTGAATGTGCTTCCTTATTTTTAAACACTATTTTAGTGTATGAAGAAAAATATAAAATACCTCATGACGGATCTTGGTTGTGTTTATTGGGATGCTCTCTAGCTTTCCAATGCTTTTCTTGAAATGTGATACCCAGACCAAATACAGTACTCCTTATGTGTCTGAATAATATAGAACACAGTAGGTCTATCACCTACTGAATCCTGACAAAATGCATTGGTTATCAAAACCTGTTTGTATTAATTGGGCAGACACACCTGTGGTGTGTGCCTATAATGACAATGCAGCCTTGTATGCTTGTATGCTGTCAATGTGGAATTGGAATCAGTCTCCTATAATGCATTTTTAGAATTCTGCTTTTCCCCAGGAGGGTGAATATAGAAGTGGGCCTGTGGGATTTTGAGAGCCAGATCTCAGCTCCAAAAGGAACAACTAGTATCAGTGTGTGGGAGGAAAATTTCAGGTACATATTAGGAAAAAAATGAATTCCCAATAACACCGTAAGTGTGAAATGTTGCAGAAAAGTAAATTCTCCTCCAGATGCTACAGAAAGGATTTGAAAAATTCGTAGGTCAAGCAATGATCCAAAAAGAGAAATTGGTAAGCTCCTTTATTCAGCCCAAATTTACATAGAAAGACATCCAGAATCAGGAAGCACTGAAAGATATGTTCTACAAGAAATGTCAGCATGAATTCAGAGGAGGAGGCCAAAAGTCTAAAGAAGCAACCCTTGGAATAGGGATAGTTAAATACAGAGTTCTGACTGAAGTCATGGCCAAGCCTCTGGAAACAGACACATCAGGAGAAATGGAAGTCAGTATCAAGAGTCCAGGAAAATGAAGTAATAACAAAAGAAAATAGTGCCCGATCACATCCCCAAGAGCGTGGAAGGGACAGAAACTGACTATGAAACAAAAACCCAATTAGGAGTTGAATCTTGAGATATGAGTAATAGAAGATATTGAAAATCATGAAAGCGATATGAGTAGAGAGATACTCAACAAGTAAATCTGAAATGTGTGGCTTGACGATAACTCTAAGCAAAATCTCAGAGGAAAAAAATGGTTGGCTACAAAGATGACAAGAGTGTCTTGAGGAAATGAAAAAGACAAAATTTTTCATAAGAACTATGGAGGAAAGAATTGAAATGAGAATGAATAGCTTAAAACAGAAGGTGGAAAAACTTAAAAAAAACAATAAACATCCTTATAATTAAAATAGATCAAATCATACCTGACTCCATAGGACAATAGGCAACATTAAAACAAAATAAGAGATTTAAAAAAAATAGAACAAAATGTAAGTTATCTAATATCTAGAGCAATTATCCTAGAAACCAGATCAAGGAATAATAATTTAATAATCAAACTTTTGGAAAATCATTACCAAAAAATAAATACTGGATACCACATTTTAAGAAATTGTAAGTGAAAAGCAACCAGATTAATTAGGATCAGGGGACAAAGTTAAAATATAGAGAATCAACTTTTCCTGTCCTAAAATGCCAAAATGGAAATTCTCAGAAGCATCATAACACAAAACCCGACAATAAAGCACAAGAAGACAGAAAGAAATGTTTCAAATGTCAAGCAATTACTATCATGATTCCACAAGAGTTGGCAGCAACTACTTAAAGGAGAGAATTATAGAATGCAATTTTGAAAAATGTAAAAATAAAGACTTACAACCAAAATTATGTTAGCTGCAAAACTGAATATAATTCTACAAACACATACATACATACACACACACACACACACACACACACACACACACACACACCTTTAATGGAATAGAAGATGACAAACACTTCATGGAGAAAAGGCTAGAGCTCTGAAATTGGTTTAAGTTGCAAACCAGATGTCCAGAGAATCTTAGGAAAGACATTTGAAATGGAAGAAACAAAATGGAAACATAACATTTCCATTCTAAACAGGAGTGAAGAGACAAGTTTCCTCTCAAAATCTTAATATCTTCAGGGATCACTGTGATGTAAATAAGACAAAGAGAGAGGGACTAGACAGGGATTTTGTCTGTGTCCACCATTTTAAAAGACTAAGGCAGGTTTCTATCAGAGGCAGCTCGTGGGAGCCAATTGTTAAATGTTCATTGTGGGCATTTATTCTTGGGAAATTGGCAAGCACAGAAATTAGGACTTATATTATTGTTCTGTTGATAATCTAGAGAAAGAATAATGGAGAAATTTGTCAATGCAGATTAAATTTAAAAATGTTCTGTGCATGTTTGGAAGGGATTGTTAAACATTTACCATAACACTGCTGTTAAAAGAGGAAATAAAAGGAAGAGAAAGTGGGATTACACTAAAGGTAAAGTTTTGCCTCATAATTAGAGCATTCAAGAAAAGTAGACAAACATGCTTGGTGAAAATGGGGAATCACATGAATCTCAATGTTATCTGAACTAGAAACCTGAATACACAGAGAGAGTTTGGTGAAGCAATACATTAAATTCAACTAGGAAAGAAACAGGATAGGGAAAAGAGGAATTAAAAAAGAACACAGGAGCCAAGATGGCACTGTGAAAGGAAGGAACTACTGGAGCTCTCTCACAAATTCTGTCAGATATGTCCAAAAAAGTGAATGAACAGATTTGAAAGAGTTAGAAGCCACTAGTAGACTGAGAGGGGTAGGAGCAACAGGCACGTGGAATGGCACCAGACCAAACCAAGCAGGAACAGCAGAGGAATCCAGCAAGCATGCAGATCTGGGAGAGCACTGGGGGAGCTAAACGCCAGAGCAGGAACAGGCCCAGGGTGGAAGTACTGGCTACAGCCATGATTGAAGCCCCAGGCCTCTCAGCCCAGGACAGGCGTCTGTCAGAGCATAGAGCCTGTGGCTGCTGGAGCAACTAGCCTGGAGGCCTCCAACTCCAGGCACAGGCAAGGGCACCAGACCAAACCAGTCATAAACAGCAGAGAAATCCAGCCAGCATGCCAGTTTGGGAGGTCACTGGGTGAGCTGAACGCAGGAGCAGGAACAGGCCCAGGGTGAAAGTACTGGCTAAGGCAGCGATTGGGCCCCAGTTCCATCAGCCCAGAACAGGAGTCTGTCGGAGCATGGAGCCTGCTGGAGCACAGAGCCAACTGCTACAGAAGCAGCAAGCCCAGAGGCCTTCAACCCATAGTCTAAAGGTTTGAAACTCACCTTGCTAAACTTCCAGCAGCCATGATGTGCAGGTAAAACTGCTCACATCCCTCCTTTAAATAAACCAAGAGAATAATACCTCAGGAGAAACAGAAGAGCCCGAAGTGGGGCTTCAGTAGCAAGACAAGTGGGGGAGAGGGCCCTTTCTGTGGCGGCAGAAGGAGACTAGTGCAAGAAGAGAGGTGTCCCAGCAGCCCTCACCTCAGCAGAACAATGATAGTAACTGAGCCCCAGGGGGTGGAGCTGCCAAAGTCAACACCAGGAACCCAGACTGGGCTTTACACAGCTGGGGAAGTGGCAGACACCAGCCCAGACAAGAGCTAAGACAACCCATTCTGTAGAACAGTCCTGGGGAAGAGAAGGCCCCCTAGCAGCCAGATCACCCCTCTCCCACACCTCACGAAACCAGAGGCCATAGAACATAAAGCAAGTGAGCAGACCCACAGATTCCAACACAAGAGACTTGGGACAGAGCCCCCCAAGCCTCTGAAACAGAGATCCACTTTAGAAGTCGGGAGGAAAAAAAATATGAAAAAAACTGCTAAGAAGCCAAAGAAGATTGATTCATATTATGGAGACATGAAAGACCAAAAGACCAATTGGAAGAGGACAGCATGGACACTACACCCAAATCTGAAACCTCCAAAGGGAAAGTGAACTTGTCTCCAGACTATAAAGCATTCCTGGAAGGACTCAAGAAGGACTTTAAAAACCAAATTAAGGAGGTAAAAGAAAAAATAGAAAAAATGGAAAAAAAATTCAATGAGGTAAACAAATCTTTAAAAGGTAAAATTGGGGAATTGGCTAAGGAAAATCAAAAATTAAATGGAGAAAATGTCTCATTGAAAATTAAAATCAACCAAATGGAAAAGTAGATAGAGAAGACAAAGGAAGAAAACAAAACATTAAAAATTAGAATTGGGCAAGTAGAAGCTAATGACTCTATGAGACATCAAGAATCGGTCAAACAAAATCTAAAGAATGAAAAAATAGGAGAAAATGTGAAATATCTAATTGGAAAAACAACTGACCTGGAAAATAGATCCAGGAGAGACAATCTAAGAATTATTGGTCTACCTGAAAGCCATGATGAAAAAAAGAGGCTGGACAGCATCTTCCATGAAATCCTTAAGGAAAATTGCCCAGAGGTCCTAGAACCAGAGGTTAAAATTATCATCAAAAGAATCCATGGATCACCCCCTGAAAAAGATCACAAATTGAAAACTCCAAGAAATATTATAGCCAAATGCTAGAACTACCATGTCAAGGAGAAAATAATGCAAGCAGCTAAAAAGAAACAATTCAAATATCACAGAACTACAGTCAGGATCATGCAGGACCTCCCGGATTCTACCTTAAATGACAGAAGAAATTGGAATATGATGTTGTGAAAGGCAAAGGAGCATAGACTACAACCAAGGATCAGCTACCCAGCAAAACTGAACATAGTGTTCCGGGCAAGGAGATAGACATTCAATGAAATAAGGGAATTCCAGAACTTCCTAATGAAAAGGCCAGAGCTCAATGGAAAATTTGATCTCCAAATACAAAACTCAAGAGAGACATTAAAAGGTAAATGGGGGGGGGGCAGGAAACCCTTATTAATCAATAAGGCTAATTAGTTACATACTGATATAGGATGATTTTGTTTTATATATGCTTTATATACATACTATATGTGTGTGTGTGTGTGTGTGTGTGTGTGTGAATCTTGAGAATTGTATAAATATTATAACAATTGAAAGGGATATTCATAGACTTTGGGTATCAGTATAAAATAACCGATGTAATGATAAAAATAATTAAAAGATAAAAAGGGATGGTTTTGGAAGAAAAGGTAAGGAGGTAGTAGAAAAGGTAAATTACATCACATGAAAAGGCACAAAAACACATTAGAGTAGAGGGAAAGGAGGGATGGAGAAAAGCAGTATTTGAGTTTTACTCTCATCAAATTTGGTTCAAGAAGGGATTAACATACCCTGATAAGTATAGAAATCGAACTTGTCCTATGTGCAGGAGGAAGGGAAAGGGGAAAAAAGGGAAGGGGGAGTCAAAAGGGAGGGAAGAAGTAGCAAAGGCAAAACAGTACCATAAGGGATGGGAATCAAGAGGGAGGATAAGCTGAGGAAAGCAGCAGTCAAAAGAAAAATTCTGTTGAGGAATGGAAGGGGAAAGGGAGAAATAAAAGCATAAAGAGGGGGAAAATAGGATGGAGAATATGACACAGATAGTAATCATAACTGTGAATGTGAATGGGAGGAACTCTCCCTTAAAACGGAGGTGGATAGCAGAATGATTACAAACCATAATCCTACAATATGCTGTTTAGAAGAAACATATTTGAAACCCAGTAATACACACAGGGTAAAGGTAAAAGACTGAAGTAGAATATATTGTGCTTCAGCCAAAGTGAAAAAAAAAGCAGGGGTAGCAATCCTGTTCTCATAGAAAGCAAAAGCAAAGATAGATCTAATTAAAAGAGATGAGGAAGGACACTACATCCTGCTAAAAAGCACCATAAATAAAGAAGCAATATCATTATTTAACATATATGTACCAAGTGGTATGGCACACAAATTCTTAGAGGAGATGTTAAGGGAGTTACAGGAAGAAACAGACAGCAAAACCATACTAGTGGGTGACCTCAACCTCCCCCTCTCTGAACCTGATAAATCTAACTTCAAAATAAACAAGAAAGAAATTAAGGAGTGAATGGAATTTTAGAAAAGGTAGATATAGTAGACCTCTGGAGAAAACTGAATGGGGTTAAAAGGGAATATAGTTTTTTTTCTCAGCAGTATATGGTACTTACTCAAAAACTGACCATGTACTAGGGCCTAAAAACTTCACAATCCAGTGCAGAATGGCAGAAGTAGTCAAAGCATCCTTTTCAGACCACGATGCAATTAAAATTACTTGTAACAAAGAACCATGGAAAAATAAGCTAAAAATTAATTGGAATTAAATAATCCAATTCGAAAGAATGAGTGGACCAAAGAACAAATCATAGAAACAATTAAAAACTTCATTCAAGAGAATGAAAATAATGAGACAACATACCAAAACTTATGGGATGCAGCAAAAGCAGTTCTTAGGGGAAGTTTTATATCTCTAAATGCCTACATGAATAAAATAGAGAAAAAGGAGATCAATGAATTGGGCATGCAACTGAAAAAGGTAGAAAAAGATCAAATTGAAAATCCCCAATTAAATACCAAAATAAAAATACTGAAAATCAAAGGAGAGATTAATGAAATTGAAATCAAGGGAACTATTGAATTGATAAATAAAACCAAGAGCTGTTTTTATGAAAAAAAAACAATAAAACTGATAAACCTATGGTCAATTAGATTTAAAAAAATGAAAGAAGAAAATCAAATCACCAGAATCAAAAATGAAAGGGATGAATTCACCTCCAATAAAGAGTAAATTAAAGCAATAATTAGGAATTATTTTGCCAAATTGTATGCCCATATATTTGACAACATTAGGGAGATGGATGAATATTTACAAAAATATAAATTGCCCAGTTTAATATGAGGGGAAGAAAAATACCTTAAATAACCACATCTCAGAAAGAGAAAACCAGCAACCTATTAATGAACTCCCTAGGAAAAAATCTCCATGGTCAGATGGTTCTTCTTGTGAATTTTATCAAACATTAAAAGAACAATTAATTCCTATACTTTATAGACTATTTGGGAAAATAGGTGAAGAAGGAGTCCTACAAATTCTTTTTATGACACAAATATGTTACTAATACCCAAACCAGGCAGAGTCAAAACAGAGAAAGAAAATTATAGAGAATATTGATGAAAAAATTTTTAAAAAATTTAGCAAAGAGATTACAGCAACTTATCATAAGAATAATACACTATGACCAGGTAGGATTTATTCCAGGAATTTAAGGCTGGTTCAATATTAGAAAAATTGTCAGCATAATTGATCATATCAAAAACAAAACTAGCAGAAACCATATGATCATCTCAACAGATGCAGAAAAAGCCTTTGACAAAATACAACACCCATTCCTATTAAAAACAATAGAAAGCATAGGAATAAATGGAGCCTTCCTTAAAATTATAAATAGCATCTACCTAAAACCATCAACAAGCATTATTTGTAAGGAGGATAGGCCAGATGCATTCCCAATAAGACCAGGAGTGAAACAAGGATGTCCATTATCACCCCTATTATTCAATCTGGTACTAGAAATGTTAGCTGTAGCAATAAGAGAAGCAAAAGAAATAGAAGGAATTAGAATAGGCAAAGAAGAAACTAAATCATCACTTTTTGCATATGATTTACTTAGAGAATCCTAGAGAATCAATTAAAAACTACTTGAAATGATAAACAACTTTAGCAAAGTTGAAGGATATAAAATAAACCCACATAAATCCTCAGCAGAGCAGAACTAGGAGAACATTATACACAAGCACAGATTTATGGATTCTGTGATGACTAACCTTGATAGACTTAGCTCTTCTCAGCAATGCAACGTCCAAAGACAACTCCAAATGACTCACGAGGGAGAAAGATATCTACATTCTGAGAAAGAACTATGGACACTGAATGGAGATTGAGGCAAACTGTTTGCTCTGCTTTTCTTTTTCTTTTATTTTTTTTCTATCTTTTGTTTTTGTTTTTGTTTGTTTTGAGTTTTGTTTCTTCCTTCTCATGATTCATTCCATTGGTAATAATTCTTCTTTACAACTTGACTATTGTGTAAATAACTTCAATGTGCAGTTGTGTTTAGAAGATATATTGGATTCCATGCCATCTTGGGGAGAGAAGTGGGGGTGGGGGGAAGAAAATCTGGAATTCAGGATCATGGGAAACTGAGTATTATATACTAAAACTAAAAAATCTTAATAAAAAATTTTAAAAAGTAAGAGCCCATATATTTATTATAAGCTCAGACAAGGTACCACAAACATTGGAATGATTAAAAGGGAAAATAGGGAAACCATATTACACTTTAAGCATCATAGATAATTGAATAATATAAACACATTCTACATATGCACCAAAAGAATAGAATCTATATATCTAAAGGAAAAGATAATCAAGGTATAGAGAGAAATATTTCATTTTTTTCTCTTTTGTATATTAAATATCTAGTCATTCCCTATCGCCAATATTCTATTTGGGAAGTTGATTTTTTTTAAATGTACTTATCTTACAGGTATACGATTTTATATCTAGCTTAAATTCCATGACTAGGTGTACTCAAAAATGCAGGAAAAGTTATAATCAATCACATACTAAAGACATTCTACCAAACTATGTTAAATACTGAATGTCGTAGTCACTGCTACAAACTATAAACATTCCGAGGAAAGAATATACATATGCATTATTTTAAAAGTATCTGATTTTATAGGAAAATATGGGATTCATTATCACTCACTCCATTCAGACTTGGAAAATATACCCTAACTCTTTGTAATCATATCTAATTTCCACCCCTTCCCTCTGTTCAGATTAACTTAACCCTTTAAGTATAATCCAGGTTAATCATTCAAAATCCAAAATCATTGTCTTCACCAAGATATATTCCTCAATAATGCGGAAGGAAACACTGAAACACATTAGATCCAATATTAACTATGTATGTTTTCATTTTTTAAATAGTGTTATTGCTTACGTATCACAAATTTGCATATAACAAATTGTACAACATACATAATTACTTACCAAGAATGTAGTAGAAAGAATTCATTCATGAAAAAGGTGATTTGACTAGACATGTTCTATATTTATTTCAACTGCATCCCCATATTTTTGGATTTGTTTTTTACTTTCCTTTGTCCTTCACTTCTATAACCAATAACTACCAAGTCTCACAAATTCGACTTCCCCATTTCTCATATACTTCCCTTTAACACTATTCACATGGTATTCATTATCTCTCACTTGGACTATTGTAATTGCCTGCCAATCAGTGTCCCTCTCTAAATTTTGTGCCCTTTCCAATCCATCCTCCAATAGTTTGCCAGCATAAGCTTTCCAAGGCAGAAATTTTTACTATATCCTTCCTTGCTCAAAAATGTTTAATGGCTCACTATTGCCTTTAATAGAGTTTAAAGTCTGAAGTCCTCCAAAATATAGCTCCAAGCTTTATATTTTTTTTGTATTTCCCTTTCACACATTATTTCCCAAACAAGATTACTTACTATCTATTCCTCAGAATCAATATTTTATTTTATGTCTGGGTGAATTTACAAAATCTATCTCTTATGGCATCATATACTTTCTCCTAATTTATCTTCAAGGTCCCTTAGTTACTACTTCCTCCATGAAACTTTCCCTAATCTTCCCAGAGGTTAGTCTTCATTCTCAATAATTGCATTTATATATATATATATATATATATATATATATATATATATATACACTGTTCTCCCAGTAAATGTCACTGAGGAGTAAGGTTGTTTTTATTTGTTTATTTGTTTGTTACTCTATTTGCTTCTGCCTTTGAACCTCCAATACCTACAACTGGGCCCTACATAAAGCAACCATTTTAAAATTTGTCCTTAATTTAATTATTAATTAATTGTTTTTACTTAATATGAAGCAGCCAGTAAATACCAGAACCAAGATTTGAAACCAGGGTTTCTTTGACCAAATATTATTTCGTATATGCTATCTCTGCTGCCTAAAATGGGAGAGGTTCCTGGACAGAATATCCAAGGTCATTGGGGTCTACATAGCTTAGTTCACATTCTATCTTTGGACAGCTCTAGTTTTTAGAAACTTTTAAAAAATATTAAGCCTAAATATGGCTCTTTATCTTCTGCCCCTTTGCTCTAAGTTTAGCTTTCCACGTCTGGACAGAGAAAATCTAACTCCTCTCCCATTTAATAATTTAATAATTGAAGCCATCTGTCAATAATTGAAGTCTGTTCTCTAATATAAAGTACTTGTACTTATTATTATGGCATCATTTAAAGTTCCCTCATCATCCTTATTGTTCTCAAGTAGTGGCATTGGAACTTTTCAATGGCCCTCCTAAAATGGAGTATTCAAAACTGAAAGTATTTCAGAAGCAGTTTGACTGCCTCAGAGAACTAGATAAAATCAGGGTTTATTGTTGTTGTTGTCACTTGTTTGTTTTTTTGTTTACTATTCTTTGAATGAAATTTAAAAATAAAGTAGCGTTTACTAGGTCTATCATGCTGCCTTAATATTTGTGAGATGGTGAAGCTATATTCCCATTGATTCACTAGTTTTCTTTTCCAGAGTGTAGAGCTTTGGAACTACATATATATACATACATACATACATATATATATATATATATATATATATATATATATATATAGATATATATATATATATATATATATAGATATAGATATAGATATAGATATATTTATATAATATTTGAAAAATTATTTTTGTGGTGTGGGGCACCTGGGTATGTTAGTTACGATGGGCAGACCTAAAATCACATTGTTTAAAAAACTTTGAGGGTGGATACTACCACTGTTGTAGATGAACAACTCACCTGTAACTTTTTGTATTAGAGAATTGTTTGAGGAACTAAGAGACTGAATTTGTTGTAAAACAGTATTCATCAGAAGCCAGTGTTGACACCATTTATTCTTGAATCTCCATATATATAACTATTTTGCCTCCTCACTATTTCTATTACTGACAAACTCCAATTTGAATAGTCACAATTACCATATAAGAATTGGGAATTACAATAACTGTTTCAAAGAAATTGAAAGACAATTACATCAATGGTCTATTCTAATTTAACCATGGATATCATTATCATCATCATCATCATCATCATCATTATATTCATTTAGAAGGAAAAAGCATATTAGTCAATAAGCATTTGTTAAGTACCAGTCATTTTGCCATGCACTGGAGGAAAGAGAAAAAAAAAGCCATCCCTGTCCTTAAAAAATACCCTATTGCAGATTCACAGGGTTCTAGTTTGAAATGTGTCAGCAACATCAATTTTGAGGATCTGTATATTGTGACACCAGATTATCTTGAAATTAACACTTCATTGGATAGTTTTTTTTTCTATGTATTATTTTCATTTCTTCATGCAAATAAATTTCCCTCCCCTAAAAGTTTTCTAATTATCTTTTCTTTTCATTTTTTCGAAAATATCAAAAGCAATGACAAGTGCTTAGCTGTAGTCATTCAGTAAATCCTCACTGAGTGAAATCACTTCTAGCTATCTTGCTAACATAAGGTGAAAAAATATTCATAAGAAGTGGGAACATTTGTTTTACTTTTTGCTCAGATTAAATTGTTAACATTATTAAATAATTTCCCTATTCATTCCTATCCTTTTGCTACACGAGTACATACTGATGGATCATATCAAGTACAGTTTAAAGAAGAATTAGATTTAGTCAAATATGTCTTAGGAGTATGGTAGGAGGAAAAGGACATATATATATGTGTGTGTGTGTGTGTGTGTGTGTGTGTGTGTGTATAATACCAAGTAGCAACTATGGCTATAATTTTCACTTTGCATCTAATTGTTTCTAATCTTTAAAGAAGCAGACTCATTGTAAAATACAAAAGAGCCTAAAAAGCCTTGTGATTGAGACTATTGATAGATACATTTGTGATATTACTCATTTGGGGACTTCTCCCAGTGGAAGTCACAACCTATCCAAGTCTTTTTATCTCAAATATTCTGTAGAATATGGATTCTTAATCTTTGTGTATGTGTGTGTGTCAATTTGGAAGCCTGGAACAGCCCTGGAACCCATCTCAGAATAATGTTTAAAATGCATAAATACATGGGATTATAAAGAAAGGCAAAAGCTGATGAAATTAGTACAATACTTTTTACTCCATCTGAGTTCAAGGATCCTCTGAAATCTATTGTCCATAGAGATTCTACCCAAACTTTTATTTGTTATTTTTTTTAAATAGGTAATAGACCACAGATCATTTCTCATCAACTAAACTGACCATCTGTTATTCCTCTCTCTGTCTACATGATCTGGCCACCTACTTTTCCATTCACATAAGTTATTTTACTACTTTTCATAAAAAAGCCATTGTTGCTGATATGCTTCAGTCCATATGTCTTTACAGTCATCATATGTCTTTCTCCTAGTCTGGAGTCATCTTAAGTTGTGTCTTTTCTAAATTATGTGATCTGAAGCAGACCTACAATCTGAAGCAAGCCAAATCACAATTATATTAATATCCCCATCCCAATTCCCTAAATGGACAGACATCAAGATGTGCAAAGAATGCTGGATTTAGAATCAGAGGACCTGGGCAGAAACACTCTTCTCTGCTCTCTTTGCACTAATCTTTTTGTTGAGCTCATCACTCACCATGGATTCAATTGTCATCTTTATGCTGATGATTCAGCATCTGTTTATTCCTCCATAACATATCTGCTGACCTTCAGTTTCACATCTGCAACTTCCAATTGGCCATATAGAACTGGATATCCTCTAGATTTCATAAATTCAAAATGTCCAAAACTTATCTCATTAACTTTCATTTAAAAAAATTATTTTTAGTTTTCAACATTTACTTCCATAAGATTTTGAGTTCCAAATTTTCTCCCCATCTCTCCCGTCCCCCACCTCAAGATGCATGTAATTTGATATATTCTCTCTATATACAGTCATATTGAATCTAATTGTACATTAGTCATGTTGTAAAGAAGAATTAGAACCAATGGGAGAAAACACAAGATCTATCTATCTATCAATATATCCATCTACCTGTCTATTTCTCTATGTCTACATGTCTAATATGCATGCACATACACGTAAACTTTTTGTACTACAGTTATTTTCTTTTCTTTTTTTTAAAAAATTATTTAATACATTTAGTTTTCATCATTGATTTTCACAAAAGTTTGAATTACAAATTTTTTCCCCATTTCTACCCTCCCCCCACTCCAAGATGGCGTATATTCTATTTGCCCCATTCCCCAGTCAGCCCTCCCATCTGTCACCCCACTCCCCTCCCATCACCCTTTCCCTTCTTCTCTTGTAGGGCAAGATAAATTTCTATGCCCCATTGCCTGTGTATCTTATTTCCTAGTTGCATGAAAAAACTTTTGTTGTTGTTGTTGTTGTTTTTGAATGTCTGTTTTTAAAACTTTTTTGAGTTCCAAATTCTCTCCCCTCTTCCCTCCCCATCCACCCTCCCTAAGAAGGCAAGCAATTCAACATAGGCCACATGTGTATCTTTATGTAAAACCCTTCCACAATACTCATGTTGTGAAAGATTAACTATGTTTTGCTCCTTCCTAACCTATCCCCCTTTATTGAATTTTCTCCCTTGACTCTGTCCCTTTTTGAAAGTGTTTGTTTTTGATTACCTCCTCCCCCCATCTGCCCTCCTTTCTATCATCCCCCCTTTTTTATCTTCTTCCTCCTTCTTTCCTGTGGGGGAAGATACCCAATTGAGTGTGTATGGTATTCCCTCCTCAGGTCAAATCCGATGAGAGCAAGATTTACTCATTCCCCTTCACCTGCCCCCTCTTCCCTTCTTACAGTACCACAGTTATTTACATGTTTTCTACCCCATCAGATTAAGAGCAGTGATTGTCTTTTATGTTTCCTTGAATCCCCAGTGTTTAGCACAGTGCTTGATGCATAGTAGCCTCTTAATAAATGTTTATTGAGTGACTGGCTCTGATCCTTAATAACTCAGTCACCCTAATCACATTACCTGGGGTCATTAAACTAGCAATATGAGCCTGCACAAGTCATTTGTCTTATCTGAAGTTTATTTTCCTGATATAAAAGATGACAATAATACATATTATCTATTTTAGTGAGTTACATGTTTACTACATTAAATTTAGTGTAACATTGTATTTTTTTGTATGGTAGGAACAAGGTATCTATCTCCACTCAAAGCATATGCAGACACTGGATTCCTTTAGGAATCATCTTTTTAATTTCTGTTTTTTGGGTTAGGGAACAATCATGATCAAAGCCACTGATGAATGGAATGAGGGAGGGGCTGGTCATATGGGGAAAGCTGTTTCTAACTCCCATAATGCTTTTTACTGACATATTGAGTTACACAGCCCCCAATTAGTCCTAATTACTGTCATGTTCACCATCATCAAAAAATTTTAATT
This sequence comes from Trichosurus vulpecula, assembly GCF_011100635.1. Classification (NCBI taxonomy): domain Eukaryota; kingdom Metazoa; phylum Chordata; class Mammalia; order Diprotodontia; family Phalangeridae; genus Trichosurus; species Trichosurus vulpecula. The sequence continues at coordinate 106,780,214 of NC_050581.1, read as the reverse complement.
GAGCATTTACTGCTACAGTTGAGTCACTGTGGGATTACAGAATAAAGGGATCATGTTCCCTAAATGACTTTTACCTCAACCATGAAAAAACAAAAGATGTTAATATCTTTTTGGTGTTAAATTAAGTCTTACAAATCAGAGAAATGATAAAAATTATGCAAACCAATTGAAAATCCCCCTTTTTAAAGGGGAAGAGGAAAGGATTCTATTCTTTATACATTCCTTTCTCAACATGACAATCAAAGTAAATACATTTTTTTCTCTATTTTTTATTTAATATTTTAGTTTTCAACATTTATTTACATAAGATTTTGAGTTACTAACGTTTTCCCCTTTTCTACCCTCCCCCCATTACAAGATGGCACATATTCTCATTGCCTTATTCCCCAGCCAGCCTTTCCCTCTTTCACTCCACTCCCCTGCCATTCCCTTTCCCCTTACTTTCTTATAAGGCAGGATAGATTTCTATATCCCATTCCCTATATATATCTTGTTTCCCAGCTATATGCAAAAAACAACTTTTATTTAAGCATCTGCTTTTAAAACTTTGAGTTCCAAATTCTCTTCCCTGTTCCCTTCCTACCCACCCTCCCCAGAAAGGCAAGCAATTCAACATAGATCACATATGTATCATTATGTAAAACACTTCCACAATGCTCATGTTGTGAAAGGCTAAACATATTTCCTTCCATCCAATCTTGTCCCCCTTTATTCAATTTTCTCCCTTGTCCCTGTCCCTTTTCAAAGGTGTTTGTTTTTGATTACCTCCTCCCCCTATTTGCCCTCCCTTCTATCATCCCCTATATTTTTAATCCCCTTCCCCTTACTTTCCTGTGGAGTAAAACAGCCAGTTGAGTGTGTATGTTATTTCCTCCTCAAGTTGGAGTATGATTCACTCGTTCCCCCTCACCTGCCCCCTCTTCCCTTCCAACAGAACTGTTTTTTCTTGCCACTTTTATGTAAGATAATTTACCCCATTCTATCTCTCCCTTTCTCCCTCTCTCAATATATTCCTCTCTTGCCCCTTAAATTTATTTCATTTTTTTAGATATCATCCCTTCATATTCAACTCATCCTGTGCCCTCTGTCTATATTCGCTTCAACTCCCCTAATACTGAGAAAGGCCTCGTGAATTACACACATCATCTTTCCATGTAGGAATGTAAACATAACAGTTCAACTTTAGTAAGTCCCTTATGAATTCTCTTTCTTGTTTACCTTTATTTGCTTCTCTTAATTCTTGTGTTTGAAAGTCAAATTTTCTATTCAGCTCTGGTCTTTTCACTGAGAAAGCTTGAAAGTCCTCTATTTTGTTGAAAATCCATATTTTGCCTTGGAGCATGATACTCAGTTTTGCTGGGTAGGTGATTCTTGGTTTTAATCCTAGCTCCATTGACCTCTGGAATATCATATTCCAAGCCCTTCAATCCCTGTTTTAACAATCCAGCTAGCAGTTGCCTTGAGGGTATAAAGTCAAGAACAACCACCTCACAGAACACTGCAACCCCATGTCCTTTTCATCTGCTTTATTAAGGAAAGCAATATTAAAGGGTTAACAATCTTACTTTAATCCAGCATGCAAATACCATTCACCTAGTTCAGGGGGAAAAGCCAGCACCCTGAACTACAGACCAAATACAATTCGTAGTTATCAACATCTGGGTGTACAGCCAGGGAGCTCATTAGAAAGGCTGGCCCAGAGTCACATGCCACTCCTGCTGTGGCTCAGAGTTCTGAGAGAGAACACTGGCCTCTGCCCTTATATGTCCTGTTCAGTGTCACGACCACACCCATGTTGGGTGTGGAGAAGTTCCCCGCCCTGAATATCACATCAGATACAAATCAATGGCTCCCAATTGCCTCAGTGCTAAGAAATACAAAAACATCCCACTTTATCTGCCCCACTCAAAGAAAAACTGTTGGGAAAATTGGAAAATGGTAGGGCAAAAACTGGGCATAGACCAATATCTTACACCATATACCAAAATAAAGTCAGAATGGGTTCATGATTTAGGAGTAAAAGTTGATACTCTAAGTAATTTGGGAAAGCAAGGAATAGTTTACTTATCAGATTTGTGGAAAAGTAAAGATTTCATGACCCAACAAGAGATAGAGAGCATTACAAAATGCAAAATGGATAATTTTGATTATGTCAAATTGAAATGTTTTTGTACAAAAAAAGCCAATGCAACAAGAATTAGGAGGGAAGCAGAAAATTGGGAGAAAATCTTTGCAACTAGTATCTCTGATAAAGGCCTCATCTCTAAAATATACAGGGAGCTAAGCCAAATATATAGGAATACAAGCCATTCCCCAATTGAGAAATGGTCAAAGGATATGAACAGGCAGTTTTCAGAGGAAGAAATTAAAGCTATCTACAGGCATATGGAAAAATGCTCTGGATTGCTGCTGATTAGAGAAATGCAAATCAAAACAACTCTTAGATACCACATCTCTCCTGTCAGATTGGCTAAAATAACAAATCAGGAGAATGATAAATGCTGGAAAGGATGTGGGGAAATTGGAACATTGTTGCATTGCTGGTGGAGTTGCGAGCTGATCCAGCCATTTTGGAGGGCGGTGTGGAACTATGCCCAAAGGGCTATAGAAATGTTCATACCCTTTGACCCAGTAATACCCCTTCTAGGGTTGTATCCCAAAGAAATCACGCAAGCGGGAAAAGGACCCATATGTACAAGAATATTTATAGCAGCTCTCTTTGTGGTAGCCAAGAATTGGAAAGCAAAGGGATGCCCATCAATTGGGGAATGGCTGAACAAGCTGTGGTATATGAAGGTGATGGAATACTATTGTGCCATAAGAAATGGGGATGATGCAGAGTTCATAACAACCTGGAAAAACCTACACGACATAATGCTGAGTGAGCGGAGCAGAGCCAGGAGAACGTTGTGCACAGCCACAGATATGTGGATTCCGTGAGGACCAACCCCGACACACTGCGCTTCTCTCAGCAACCTAAAGGGGCAAGGACAACTCCAGGGGACTCACGATGGAGAATGCTATCTTCATGGAGACAAAGAACTGCGAAGTTTGAATACAGACTGAGGCACACTACATGCTCGCCTTTTCTGCTTCTCTTTTGTTTTTGTTTTTGGGGTTTTTTTTTTTTTGTTTTTTTTTTTGGTTTTGTTTCTTCTTTCTCATGATTCATTCCATTGGTCAAAATTCTTCTCCATGACTTGACTAGAGCATAAATTAATTCAATGCGAAGTTATACATGACAGTTATATGAGACTTCATGCCGTCTTGGGGAGGGAGGGGGGAGGGAGGGGAGAAAAACTGGAACTCAAAACTATGTAGAACCGTGTGTGGTAAACTAAAAATAAATAAAGAAAAAAAAATATTCATTAAAAAAAAAAAAAAAGAAATACAAAAACATCCCACTTTATCTGCCCCACTCAAAGAAAGGCCAGAATCATTAAAGGTCAACAGCAAAAAGTCCCACCTTAATTACTATTACAATACCTTAATGTAGAAGCTGCTAGATTTTGTATTATACTGATTGTGTTTCCACAATATTCAAAATGTTTCTGGCTGCTTGCAGTATTTTCTCCTTGACCTGGCAACTCTGGAATTTGACAACAATATTCCTAGGAGTTTTCTTTTAGGGATCTTTTTCAAGAGATGATCAGTGGATTCTTTCAATTTCTATCTTACCCTCTGGTTCTAGAATATCAGGACAGTTTTACTTGATAATTTCTTGAAAGATGATGTCTAGGCTCTTTTTTTGATCATGGCTTTCAGGTAGTCCAATAATTTTTAAATTATCTGTCCTGGATCTATTTTCCAGGTCAGTGGTTTTTCCAATGAGAAATTTCACATTGTCTACTATTTTGTCATTCCTTTGGTTCTATTTTATAATATCTTGGTTTCTTATAAAGTCACTAGCTTCCACTTACTCCAATCTCATTTTTAAGGTGGTATTTTCTTCAATAGTCTTTTGGACCTCTTTTTCCATTTGACTAATTCTGCCTTTCAAGACATTCTTCTCCTTGTTTGCTTTTTGGAGCTCTTTTTACATTTGGGTTAGTCTATCCCTTAAGGTGTTATTTCCTTCAGTATTTGTGGGGTCTCCTTTAGCAAGTCATTGACTTGTTTTTCATGGTTTTCTTGCATCACTCTCATTTCTCATCCCAATTTTTCCTCTACTTCTCTTACTTACTTTTCCAAATCCTTTTTGAGCTTTTCCATGGCCTGAGCCCAATTCATATTTTTCTTGGAGGGTTTTATGTAGGCCCTTTGACTTCATTGACTTCTTCTGGCTGTATGTTTTGATCTTCTTTGTCACCAAAAAAAGGAATCTAGAGTTTGAGTTTGAGTCTGAGTTTGATATGAGTTTGTTTTCACTGCCTGTTTATGTTCCCAGCCAACTGCTTGACCCTGGAGCTTTTTGTCAGGATATTCCTGCTTGTAGAGGAGAGAGTACTTTGTGCCATGCATTAGCATCCAAGCACTGCTGTTTTCAGAGTTACTTCTACTTCACTGTCACCCCAGGCTCTGTCACTGCAGTGTTACTCCTCCCCAAAGAAGCACCAACCAAGACCGCAATACAGATCCAAGCAGGGCACAGCAAAACAATCTGCCTTTGTGCCCACAATGTGATCCTTGCACTCCTGCTCTGATCTGCTGCTAGATTCCTCCCACCTTGTGATCCAGGGATTTGGGAAGGAGCTGATGCTGGAGCTCTGGAAGCAGCCACAAGAGCTTCCTGCTCCACCTAGTCCACCCCCAGAGCTGGCAGCCAGACAGCTCTGAACTCAATCCTGCAATTTCTTCCTAACCTACTTTTTTGGCGTTTGTGGGTTGAGAAGTCTGGTACCTGCCACAGTTCACTGTTTCATGGCCCCAAGTCCTTTTCCAGCTGGCTGATTCTGGGTCTGGTCTGTCCCGGCACAGTCCACACTGGGCTACCCTCTGCTCTTGGCACCATGAAATAGACCCTTTTCCGCTACCACCCAGGCTCTCCAGGGCTGGAGACATGTTTCCCTCTGCTATTTTGTGGGTTCTGAGCTCTAAAATTTGTTCAGAGCCATTTTTTACAGGTGTTTGGAGGGATTTGGGGGAGAGCTTAAGCAAAACCCTGCTTTCCAGCCACCATCTTGGCTCTACCCCAATAAAAGCATTTCTTGGGGTTTATACTTAGATACTCTTCTACTTAGCTACTCTTTAAAAATGAGTATTAAATAGACTGTATCCCAAAAGACTTAAGGCATTTTAAACTTAAACTTTAAAACTGCCTTAATGTTTTTGAGACATCCTATATTCCAAGATTTATATTTATCAAAAATTCTTTCTATGTTTTTTTTTCTTTACGTAATATGGTATAACATGATTGATTTCTAAAGTCTGATATATATATATGCACATAAAACCTCTGCACCAAACATGGCACAATTAAAATTCAGTTTATTATTCCTAAAATAAAACTTGATTAAGATTAGGAATTACAAATCACTATTCACTGAAATTTTGCGGGAACATACAATCAATATGTGTGTATATATGCATATTATACATATTCCATAAGCATAACTATATATGTAATAATAAGTTATTTTTTAAAATGCCTTTGAACAAACATGAAATGAATTGCTCAGATTAGGTCCTTCCTTCTTCACCTAAGCTGATTTCCTTTTTTGTGTTGCTGTGCAGAAAAAGTTTCATCTCTTTCTGCCTGAAAAATTTCATCTCCCCATACTCAATCTTCTGGTGATAAACCTATGAACTTGGTGATGTTAGTCTTTGAAGAAGATTTTTGGTTCATGAGTGAGATGGTACTAGAATACTTTTCAACCTGGTAAGACCCACCAGAGATCTATCACATTCTGTCCCAGCCTTTGAGACTGTTTCTACCTTTCCAATGTACACATGTTTACAGAAATCATATTAATGTAAAGGTCCTCATGTAGTTAGTGTTCAGTATTGGTCAAGGGAGACAAAATGTTCGAACTTGTTGAATATTTAGGTATTTTTATTGGGCTTGATCAGGATTAATAATACTGAGATGAAAACTCCATATTTAGAATGTGATTTTCCTTTTAATATTTTTTTTATTTCATGGTACATTGTACACTTTAAATCATATCCAACATGTATATGTTATGATTTATGAAGCACTTTCTTCAAAATAGCAATATAAAGTATGAGAATAGGATTTTAGTTGAAGTTTCTGTGTATTCCTATACAACTTCAGCATATTACTCCTTATACAAAACTTTCTCCTTTATATTTCTTCTTTCAACCTACCAATTAATATATTTATATTCTTTTTTCTGGAGCTATTATTATAAACTTCTAATAGATATCATTTCATATTTTCTGTCCCATTCTTGCAACATCATCCTATTTTCTCTTATTCTATTAATATACCTAAACTGCAGCTCCAGTTCATACTTCTCACCTGTTCAAAAATCTTTAATGTCCATCCATTGCTTTTTGAAATAATTTTAAACTAAGTACAGATTATATTTTGTTTATTCTAGGCCTTCCTTGATATAATCTTATCCTATCCTATCTTTTCACTCATATCTCCCACAACTCTCTACATGAACCTTTTTCACTGGCTAATTGGGATTATTTGTAGCCTTTTAAAGAAAGCCTGCTGTTTTGTGCTTCCACAGTTTTATTTGGCCAAGATTTTCCCTCTAGGTGAGTTATTGTCCCTCCCCACCTTCATCTCTGTCTGTGAAAACAGTACGTGCAAGTCAAAGTCCAGCTTATATGTTATTTTCTTAAGGAAACCTTTCCAGGTTCATGAAATTTCATGTAACGTATTCCAATAATCATGTACTGAGTATTTACTGTGATCTGACATGGCTCTGGGTCCTGAAGTAGATTCAAGGATAACTAAAAATTGTGCTTTCTATCTTCAAAAGGATTGCACTTTAACAGGGGAAGGTCATAATGAAATAGAAATATACACACATACACATGTGTTTGCAAATAAATTAAAAAAAAAAACAAATGGTAAAGATACAAATAAAAATGAGTAGATAAAATAAAGATTAAAAAGAAAAATATTCTTTTTGCCCAGTCCTCTTCCCCCACTCTGACCTTGACAAAGAGAAGAGATTGGACCATCTACTGGAAATTAGGAGGAAGATTTCAGGTCAATATGAGGAGAAAGAAAATAAATATCATATCAATTAGAGGTATCAAAAAGTGAAATGGAATGCCCAAGGAATATATGGGATTCTCATAAGTGTGGGTGTTTAATTTGAATCTAGATGGTCGTTTGCCAGAGATGTTGTACATAGCGTTCATGACTTGAGTACGAGTTGAGCTAAACATTCCCTGAGTCCCTTCTAACAAAACATTATAGGATTCCTTGATTCCCTCATTACATTGTGAAGTGCATATCTTGGTTTTTCAGGTTAATAAACAATAAGCTCCATGAGGAGGAGAGTTATTTAAAGTTTATAACTATCTTATCATTTAGACTGGTACTCTGCACATAGCATCTATTTTAGCAAATGTTTGCAGATATAAATGGAATTGAACTGACAGCTTTGCCTGGGTAATTGCTGGTTACTTGTCTTAATCTAGCCTACTTCTTAGAGTTTCAAAATGAGGTTCCTAAATGCTCCAGATGCAATTATGCAAGAAGAGATTCTATTTCCACCTCTCCAATTAACACATAAATAATATAAATAATGTTAATTTAAAGGCTTTCAATTACTGAATGATCAGTTGGCCAGTTGCTTATTGGTCAATTCAATCAAAATGGTCAAACCAGTTGAATATTTAAATGTAACTGCAACCCTATATCAATATTAATACTAAAATAGAGCTTCATGTCTCAAAAAGTACCCCCCTCCCTTTGAGGACATAACATTGTGAAGAAGTTAATAACAGTGTGACTATTCACAGATCATTTTACAATATAAGCTAGAACTAAGACCTTAAGGTCAAATAAAAACTTGCACTGGTGTGCCTAAAAAATAGAACCATGACAAAGAAACCCATAAAATTTCAACCAAGATTTCTGACCCTTTCATTTCTTGGAGAAATGAAGGTGATTTTAGGCTAATTAATAAAAATAAATTGCAGTGGGAGTCTTTAAGTTAATGTTGCTTACATCAATATTTATTAGCCAGTGAAGTGGAAGAATATTTCATTAATAAACTGAATGTGGAGTACTTTAGTAATCCAGTTCATTTACTGGCTCAAAAAGACAAAAATATAATGGATACCACCCTTTCCATCCAACACACATTTTGTAAGTGAACAAAGTGATCCTGGGAGGGCATGTTGAAAAATCTTTGGTACATTGTATAGATGAACAATGAATATCTTGATGAGAGATAACACTTCAGCATTTTTTCGCCTAAATTCCAAACTGAGAAACGGATGTGAGAGTAGTGAGTTAATCATGAAAATTATAATTTTCCTCCAATCCAGAGCTTAATGAAGTGAGCAAATCACAGGTCTGGCATCTGTAATTTCAGAAAACAAAGTACTTAAGAACTTTAAAGATACTTTACTTTTCCCTGCTAATTCTCCAGAAGGGTAGAAAATAAGTGTCTATATTTCTAGGGGCTGCACATAAATGTATCAATAACTAGTTAGGAAAAAAGGCATAAAAGATGATGATTATCATAGCATAAAACAAATGGGTCTCCAGAAACTGCAGTTATTTTTTCACAACATCTGTATAGTGCAAATCTAGTTGAGCACAGATGATTGCTTTCATTTCCAGAAAATCTACCAGCATCAGATGGTTATTGCAGAAAAACAAAACTTCAGAGATAGAAAGGACTATAGAGAACAAGTAGGCTAAACCATACCTGAAAATTAATCCATGCTAAAAAATACCCAACTAGTGACTGGATGTACTCCATTGAGGTAGAACCTACTACTTCCTGAGAAATTCCATTCCTATTTTAGGTAGCACTGATTTGATATGAAACCTAAATTTCTCTTTTTGAACTTGTATCCATTGTTATATTCCTCTGTGCACAAATAAAACAGTCTAACCACTTTTTTTGTTGAACAACCTTTTAATATACTCAAAGGCAGACATCAGATCCCTCATGAGTATTACTTTGTCTAGACAAAACATCCCCAGTTTTACCAAGAGATACTTATTTGGAATAGATTCAAGACTTTTTTACTACTTGATTTTCCCTGCTCTGGATATTCTCCAGCTTATCAATAACTAGTCTAAGCTGCAGTGCCCAGAAGTAAACACAACATTCTAGATGGCCTGGCCAAAGGAAAGTAGAACAGTCCTATACTCTTTTATCTCCTTGTTTTTGAAAGCTATATCATCCTTATTTTCTCAGATCTCATTACTTTGGAAAATATTAGGATAGATTATCCATTTTCAATTGATGTTTCCCCTTATTCTAAGAGAACAATGAAAAAGGTTGCTTGTACAACAAGATTAGAAAAGTTCAAAAGTATGAGAAAGACAAAAAGGAAGCCAATCAAAGTCAGGAAAAAAGCAAACAAATAAAAAGTTCTAAACATGATGCTTTAACTGAGAAAAGATTAATCTATATTTTAATAGTATTTTCCCAATTACATATCAATACATTTTTAGCATTCATTTTACAAAGATTTTGAGTCCCAAATTTTCTCCCTCCCCTCTCCTGAAAACTGTAAGCAATTTGACATAGGTTATACATGTGTTACCATGTAAAGCATATTTCCATATTAGTCACAGTTGGGAAAGAAGAAAAAAATCCAAAGGGGAAAAACACAAAAAAAGAACAAACTGAGAAAACATTATGCTTTGATCTGCATTCGGATTCTATCAGTTCTTTATCTGGATCTGGATAGTATTTTCCTTCATGAGTATTTTTTACTTGTCTTGAATAATTGTATTGCTGAAAAGAGCCAAGTCATTCATAGTATATAATTTTCATAATACTGCTGATACTATGTATAATGTTTTCCTGATTCTGCTCATTTCTTTTTGCAACTCTTCTTAAGCAAATTTTGGTTGCCCTTTGGACCTAGTTCCAAATTGCTGTCCTGAATGGGTGGATCATTTCACCACTCCACCGACAGTATGTTAGAGCCCCAGTTTTTCCACATCATTTCCAACATTTATCATATTTCTTTTTTGTCAATTAGCCAATTTGATAGGTGGGAGATTGTACCCCAGAGTTTTTTTAATTTGCATTTCTCTAATCAAATGTGATTTGGATCATTTTTTCATATGCCTAGGGAAATGTCTTGTATTCTTATAAATTTGACCCAGTTATCTATATATTTGAGAAATGAGGCCTTAATCAGAGACATTTTCTATAAGGATTGTTTCCTATTTTTCTGCTTTCCTTCTAATCTTGGTGCAAAAACCTTTTTAATTTAATGTAAACAACATTATCTATTTTATATTTTGTAATGCATCCTATCTCTTGTTCGGTCATGAACCAGTAACTCACTTAACTTCTCCTTTAAGAATTTGGGTGCTATACCTTTTGGTATCATATATGTTTAATATTAATATTACTTCATTATCAATGGTACCTTTTGGCAAAATGCAGCTTCCTTCTTTATCTCTTTTAGTTAGGTCTATTTTTTGCTTTTCCTTCATCTGAGATCAGGATTTCTACCTCTGTTATTTTTACTTCAGTAGAAGCATAATAGATTCTGCTCCAGCTCCTACCTTTAGTCTCTGTGTTTCTCTGCTTCAAGTGTGTTTCTTGTAAAGAACATATTGTAGGATTCTGGTTTTTATCAACTCTGCTGTCCACTTCCATTTTATGAGAGAGTTCATCCCATTCATATTCACAATTATGATTACTAACTGTGTATTTCCTGCCATCTATTTTTCCTCCTGTTTCTCCTCACTCTCCTTTAATCCTTTCCCTCTTCACCAGTGTTTCACTTCTGTCTACCACCACCCCTGTCTGCCTTCTCTTCTGTCAGCCCTCCCCACCCCCCACATGGTCTCCTCTCCTCCTAAATTCCTGTCAGGTAAGATAAATTTCTATATTCAACTGATTGTGTATATTACTTCTTCTTTGACTCAATTCTGATGAGAGTAAGGTTCAAGGGAGGCCTGTTGCTTATCCTCCTTTCTTTCCCTCCACTGCAATAGGTTTTTTCCACCTATTCAAGAGAAATAATTTACACCATTATATCTTTACCTTCCTTCTGCCCTGATTGTACTCCTATTTCTCATCTCTTAATTAGTTTTATGTCATTCCCTCAAATTCACCTTATATCCAGACTCTCTATGTATATTCCTTCTAGCTATACTTTTAGTGTACAATTTTTAAGAATTACAAGTATCATCTTCCAATGTAGGCATGTAAAGTGTTAAGCTTCATTGAATCTCTTATATTTTCTTTTCCCTTTTTACCTTTTTAGGTTTTTCTTGGGTATTTATATTGGAGATCAATTTTTTTTGTCAATTCAGCTCTTCTTATGAAAGTTTGAAATCTTACTATTTCATTGCATGACCATTTGTTCCTAGAATTATTATGCTTAATTCTGCTGGGGAGGTGATTCTTGAATGTAGTCCTAGTTCCTTTGTCCTTTGGAATATCATGTTCCATGACCTCTGATCCTTTGGTGTTGCAGTTGCTAAGTCTTGTGCAATTCTGATTGTGGATCCCCAGTATTTGGATATTTGAATTGCTTCTTTCTGGCCAATTTGAACTATTTTTTCCTTGACTTGATAGTTCTGAAATTTGGCTATAATGTTCCTTGGAGTTTTTATTTTGAGATCTCTTTCCTAAGGTGATTGGTGGATTTTTTCAGTTACCATTTTGCCCTCTGGTTCCAGGTGATCAGGGCAGTTTTCTTTGATAACTTCTTGAAAGATGCTGTCTAGGTCTTCCTTTTGATCATGGTATTCAGGTAGTCCAATGTTTCTGATTCAGCCTGATTAATATAACCCTGGCTAATAAAAAAAATATGGATTAGGTATGGGTGAAGCTGAAATCAGAAAGAATGATGAACATTTTCTCCATGTAATAGCACAAGCCACTGAAAAGTGAAAATTCCAAAGACCATATTATGTTGTCTAAATAAGACCAATCATCTTGATTTTGATTTTTGGTGCATTGGATAATAACCTTAGCTTAATCTATCTTTCACTTTTATCCTTTTTTTTTAATTGGTATGCCTTTTTGAACCCTCACCTCCTTACTTAGCTCTAAACCCTCATTTCCAAGTGGTTATTGCACACTTCTCTCCTGAATATCCCAATAGTATCTAAAACTCAATCTTTCCCAAACAAATAGTATTTATTCTAAGACCTGTTGCTCTATTTGACTTCCTTATTTCTGTCAAAAGTACTATTGTAAAATGTAATTTACTGTCTTGTTTTCCTCATTACCTAACTTTAATCTATCCAATTAAAATGAACAAATTCACTAAATGATTACTCTTTGTAGAAGTTAGTTTTGTTCATTGGGGGTGATATAAAGTTTGTGGACCCTGAGACCCTGTCCACAAGGAGCTTACCAAGCACAGAACAGTGGTCAAGAGGGGAAGTAACATGAACTTTGAAGGAGAGGACCTGGGTTTGAATCTCACAATGCTTACTGTATGACTTTGAGCAAGTCATTTTGTCCCCTTGGGAATTAGTTGCCTCAGCTTTAAAATTGAGGAATTTTACTTGATCTCTAAGTTTGAAATGGTATGAGTCTCAGTACTACTGGGTACTCAATGTTTTCAGATTTACTGGATCCCTCATCTGATGAAAAACAGGGAGATGGGCGATATCAGGCACACACTAGAAACAGAAATAGGACTAAAGCCACATGCCCATTTTCTGTTTTGAATAAGTGGATCTTTTCAACCTAAGTAAAATTATTTAAACAATGTTTGGTTGTTTTGGTTCAGTCATTTGTACCACTCAAATACCTGGATACGTTACTATCAATAGTTCTGTACATCAGCAACTCAGGGGTCTTCCAGGAGGTTAATGTGTATGAAATATAAAGTCTGCTAAGTTTATCCTATTTTATTGTTACCTTTCAGAGAGAAGAGTCATTGGAGAAGTAAGGCGAGGACTTTAATTGACTTTGCCTGCATTACATTTTTGCTTGGTCCAAGGAGGCTTTGATAAGATATTCCCCAAGTTAACAATTCAGTTATCACTAGGTAGTTCTCTTAATTTCCATCCAACTTGAAAGCATTTAAGCTGCAATATGGACTCCACCCCCCTTTCTTTCCTGGTCTTTAATGCTTTTCATTTTATCAAAGCCAGAGGAGAATGGAGAATTTTGATAATTCAAATACTATATAAAATGAACCAAGAAGACAATTTGTTACTGAAATTATTGCCTTTGTGGGGAAAAATACATGTAGACACTGGAGTTTGTGTCAGAAAAGGTGTATTTTAATACATACTTTGTGACTGTGTATCTGTACAGGACTCTTTATCTCTCTAGTTCCTCAGTTTACTCATCTAAAAATAACGGGATTTTTCTACATTTTCTCTAAGGTCATTTTCAATTCTAGATCTTATTATCTTTCATACGAAGACACAACCATTTCAGTTACTATTTGAAGGAGTGTGTTCAGTTTGGTGCAATATATTTTAGAAGGAAAATTTGCAATCTGGGCACAACCAGGAAAAGACAACCAGCATGGTGTGGGGAGAGGAGATTATTTGGTGTGAAGAAAGCTGGAAGGAATTGGGGATTTTTATTCATGAGGAGAGAAGACTTTGAGGTGGTGATTAATCATTGTCTTGAAGTTTTCAAAGGGCTGTCTTATGGGAGGGAGTCAAAACTCATTCTGTTTGGCCATGGAGGGTTATTCCAGGAGATCTGAGAGTGTATATTTGATGTAACTGTAGTTCATAAGTGGGTCTTTTAGCATCAGTAGCCTTGTCAGCTCCTCTTTTCAGCTTTTTCTCTTCTCTAAGCTTTCCCCTTTTCTAGTGACTTATCTGCCACCCTCCAAAAACCATAAATATTTCTTCTTTACCCTGACTCTATATTTACAATTCCCTTATATCCCAGTATATATTCATTTGTTTGGGTATTTGTAGCCTTAGGGGCAGTTTAGAATCTGAGGATCCTAGAGTTGGAAAGACTTTCAGTCATGTTCTAGTCCTATTCTTTGTATGATGGATGCATATGATTTATCCTACTTTGTCATGGCTGTTAATGTATGATGTGTTTGAATCCCCAATTTCCTTATGTTTGAGATTTAAGATTCTTTAAAATGAGTTCATTTTCCATGTTGTTGTTCAATTCATTGGAATTCCAAAAAATCATTGATTTAAAGCTAGAAGGAAATTCAGAGGTCTTATAATTCAAATCCATCATTACAGTTGTGGAAACTGAGGTCCTAAGAAATTCAGTGATTTGCCCAATGTCATAGTAGTTGTTGGCAGTGGAGGTGGGATTTGAACTCAGGTTAGCTAACCTGAGAACCAGTGTTGTTCCTATTATACAGCAGTGGCACTTATCTTTAGGGGGAAAAAAGTATGGCTCTTGTCGCAACTATGTTTGTGTATTGGTACCAGTACTTCAGCTGTACCGAAGCATCTGTCAGCAGGAATATCTTTTTTTTTTTATTTTTTTTTTATTTTTTTTAAATGCAATTTATTTATTTAACATATTTGGTTTTCAGCATTGATTTTCACAACAGTTTGAATTACAAATTTTCTCCCCATTTCTGCCCTCCCCCCCACTCCAAGATGGCGTATATTCTGGTTGCCCTGTTCCCCAGTCAGCCCTCCCCTCTATCACCCCCCTCCCCTCTCATCCCCTTTTCCCTTCCGTTCTTGTAGGGCAAGATAAATTTCTATGCCCCATTGCCTGTGTATCTTATTTTTTAGTTGCATACAAAAAGTTTTTTTGTTTTTGAACATCTGATTTTAAAACTTTGAGTTCCAAATTCCCTTCCCTCTTCCCTTCCCACCCACCCTCCCTAAGAAGTTGAGCAATTCAACCTAGGCCACACATGTATTATTATGTATAACCCTTCCACAATACTCATGTTGTGAAAGGCTAACTACATTTTGCTCCTTCCCAACCCATCCCGCTTTATTGAATTTTCTCCCTTGACACTGTCCCCTTTCCAAAGTGTTTGTTTTGATTACCTCCACCCCCATCTGCCCTCCACTCCATCATCCCCCCGCCTTTTATTTTTTTTTTTTTATCTTCCTCCCTCTTCTTTCCTGTGGGGTAAGATACCCAACTGAGTATGTATGGTATTCCCCCTCAGGCCAAATCGGATGAGAGCAAGGTTCACTCATTCCCCCCTCACCTGCCCTCTCCCCTCCTCCCATAGAACTGCTTCCTCTTGCCACCTTTATGCGAGATAATCCACCCCATTCTATCTCTCCCTATCTCCCTCTCTCAGTATGTTACTCTCTCATCCCTTAATTTCATTTTATTTCTTTTAGATATCTTCCCTTCATCCTCAACTCACGCTGTGTCTGCTCTCTCTCTTTTACATATATATATATACACATACATACACATACATACATATACACATAGATACATACATACATACACATTCACTTATATATATACTTAAACATATATATATATATGCATATATATATATATATGCATATTCCCTTCAACTAACCTAATACTGAGGTCTCATGAATCATACTCATCATCTTTCCATGTAGGAATGTAAACAAAACAGTTCAACTTTAGTAAGTCCCTTGCAATTTCCGTTTCTTGATTACCTTTTCATGCTTCTCTTGATTCTTGTGTTTGAAAGTCAAATTTTCTATTCAGTTCTGGTCTTTTCACTGAGAAAGCTTGAAAGTCCTCTATTTTATTGAAAGTCCATATTTTGCCTTGGAACATGATACTCAGTTTTGCTGGGTAGGTGATTCTAGGTTTTAATCCTAGCTCCATTGACCTCCGGAATATCGCATTCCAAGCCCTTCGATCTCTTAATGTAGAAGCTGCTAGGTCTGGGGTTATTCTGATTGGGTTTCCACAATATTCAAATTGTTTCTTTCTGGCTGCTTGCAGTATTTTCTCCTTGATCTGGGAGCTCTGGAATTTGGCAACAATATTCCTAGGAGATTTCTTTTTGGGATCTATTTGCGGAGGCGATCGATGGATTCTTTCAATTTCTATTTTGCCCTGTGGCTCTAGAATATCAGGGCAGTTCTCCTTGATAATTTCCTGAAAGATGGTATCTAGGCTCTTTTTTTGATCATGGCTTTCAGGTAGTCCAATAATTTTTAAATTATCTCTCCTGGATCTATTTTCCAGGTCAGTGGTTTTTCCAAGGAGATATTTCACATTGTCTTCCATTTTTTCATTCCTTTGGTTCTGTTTTATAATATCCTGATTTCTCATAAAGTCACTAGCTTCCACTTGCTCCAATCTAATTTTTAAAGTAGTATTTTCTTCAGTGGTCTTTTGGACCTCCTTTTCCATTTGGCTAATTCTGCCTTTCAAGGAATTCTTCTCCTCATTGGCTTTTTGGAGCTCTTTTGCCATTTGAGTTAGTCTATTTTTTAAGGTGTTGTTTTCTTCAGTGTATTTTTCAGTTTTTTTTGGGTCTCCTTTAGCAAGTCATTGACTTGTTTTTCATGGTTTTCTCGCATCCTTCTTATTTCTCTTCCCAATTTTTCCTCTACTTCTCTAACTTGCTTTTCCAAATTCTTTTTGAGTTCTTCTATGGTCTGGGGCCAGTTCATGTTTTTCTTGGAGGCTTTGGTTGTAGGCTCTATGACTTTGTTGTCTTCTTTAGGCTGTATGTTTTGGTCTTCTTTGTCACCAAAGAAAGAATCCAAAGTCTGAGACTGAATCTGGGAGCGTTTTCGCTGCCTGGCCATATTCCCAACCAACTAACTTGACCCTTAAGTTTTTCAGTGGGGTATGACTGCTTGTAGATTACAGAGTTCTATGTTCTACGTTTGGGGGGGAGGTGCCAGCTCTGTCAGAGCCGCACTCCTCCTTCCCCAAGGACCCCCAGTCCAGACTGGGCTCAGATCTTCGGCAGGCTGTGCACCCCTGCTGTGATCCGCCACTTAATTCCTCCCACCAGGTGGGCCTGGAGCCGGAAGTAACAACAGCTGTAGCTGCCCCACCTCCGCTGCCCCCGGGGCTGGAAGCCGAACCGCGAACTCCTTCCACTCCCGCAGCTTTTCCCACTAACCTTCTCTGCAGTCTTTGGTGTTTGTGGGTCGAGGGGTCTGGTAACTGCCGCAGCTCACATATTCAGGGCGCTAGGGCCCCGTCCGCCCGGCTTCTGGTCTGGATCGTCCACGCCACTCAGGCTGGGCTCTGCTCCACTCCGTTCCCAGCTCCCAGCTCCCAGCTCCCAGCTCCGTGTGGAATAGAGCTCACCCAGAGACCATCCGGGCTGTCCTGGACTGGAGCCCTGCTTCCCTCTGCTGTTCTGTGGGTTCTGCCATTCTAGAATTGGTTCAGAGCCATTTTTATAGGTTTTTGGAGGGACTTGGGTACGGAGCTCACTCTAGTCCGTGCTTACCAGCTGCCATCTAGCAGGAATATCTTTAATGACTATTTAACTACTTCTCCATTTTAAAAGGATTCTCATATAGATTTTCCTTTTGAGTGGTGTAAAATTGAGATCTCTTCTTAGCTGAGTGGCAGAGCAGTGAAAGTGAAGGCATTGATTAAGGTGTCTCACCTTACTTCTAACAATTCATCTTTGTTTATCCCTAGCTGTGCCCACAGGCAGTGGCGATGGGCAGATTT
Source organism: Trichosurus vulpecula (assembly GCF_011100635.1). Taxonomy (NCBI): domain Eukaryota; kingdom Metazoa; phylum Chordata; class Mammalia; order Diprotodontia; family Phalangeridae; genus Trichosurus; species Trichosurus vulpecula. Next base: position 106,762,572 of record NC_050581.1, on the reverse strand, counting down.
CTTCATGACTGCAGAACTATTTAATGAATAAAAGGTACATGAAAATCCAAATGAAAACAGATAAAGTAAAAGTACTGCAGGGAACAAATAAATCTTCAGCTTTAGCCACTAGCCATTCCTCTGGCTGGCATCCTACATTCCCCAGGCTTTATTAATAACAGGTGAAGGGTAGGAGGGAAAATAATACACTGTCATTTTGAGGTTTGTTTTGACAGCTTTGTTACCCATAAGTTTATGCCCAGATGCACACCACATACTTTATATGAGGTTATTGCTCAGCTGTGGCTTGTCATGGCAGAAGTCCAATCTGCCCATCTTCAGCACTTTGAATGAACAGTATTTTCTAAAGAAAGGACTTTTCTGAAGGGAAGTAACAAAAGAATGAAAGGACAATTTTGAAGTAAAATAATACCTTAGAGTCTAGCATGTTCTTTGAGCAGAAGTGGATGTGAGTGGTGGGGGATTAAGAGGATTAGTTCCCAGAAGCATTAAGTAGCAAAAACTCATATCATCTATTGAGAAATTTTGCCTCCCATATTTTTTTGCATCTGTTGGAGGTCATCCATGTATTTGTCTGTGTGAGGAGACATTTGAGTAAAAATAAAAATCAGCACACTACCCAATTAGGATATTTGAACAAAAATTCAGTAGAAGCTATGGTTAATATATGTTTAATAAAATATATTTGAACACAGTGATTTAAGAAAACTGAAAAAGCTTGGCTTGAGGCTAGGCCATAATGTCTCTGTCTACACTCTCTGACTGGTTCAATAAAATTCAAATAAAGGGGATGAAAATGAGCATGAGTTGACCTATACACACTGAAAACATAAAGTATGAGGAAAACATGAGACTTATTAATGTAACAAGTTAATCTTCCATTAACCTGTAAAAATGTATATATATATATATATATATATATATATACATATATATATATATATGTATTGTATATTCATATATGTACATATATAATAGGTAGTGTAAGACTACAAATACCATCTCATTTCATCACCACAACAACCCTCAGAATTAGGTGTATTATTATTCCCATTTTACAGGTGAAGAGAATGAGGTAGACAGGATTTAGATGAGTTGTCCAGGGTCACACAGTACATTGGTAATTAGCATGGGACGTTTTTTTTACTAGTTTCTCTTTTGAAACACTTAGGTAATCAAGTGCCTTTGATGAGTCTGGCCTTTGTTTCTTTGATTAAATCAGAAGTCTTTGTTGACCGGCTTAAATCAAGGGAAAGCCTAGCTCACATAGTTTCAAGTCCCATGGCTGTGATGCCTAAAGAAGCATCACATGGTTTTGAGTCACATGGTTGTGATGCCCTTTGACCCTGAACAGGGTATATAACCTCAGAGGTTAGCTTTCTGTTTGGGGGCTCTCACTGGAAAATGTCGTGTGATTTGACCAGATGAGACTCAGGGTAGCTGCTATCATGGAGCCCCCAGGCTTTGAAAACCCAGATGTTGGTGCCTCTCTCTCTGATAACTATGTAATTATTTGGTCAGACAGCTAGAGGCCTGTCTATTGATAGCTGTGTGTGTTTGTTCTGTTTATATTGTCTCTGTTTGTAATTTCTGTTTGTATTGGCTATGAAGTTCAATGTGCTGGCTTTTCCCCCTGAATTAAGTGAATGGTATACACACACACACACACACACACACACACACACACACACACACACACTCACATATATATGTGTGTGTGTATATGAATATGTATATGTATATATATATATATATACACACACATATATGTGTGTGTGTATGAATATGTATATGTATATATATATATGTATGTATGTATATGTGTATATATATATATATATATATATATATATATATATATTTATGTTTGATTAAAGTGATATTGTTAGCCCCTTAAAGTTGCTTTCCTTAGAAAAGCTGATCAAGGAACCCGTGCTGGCAGTCCTTCTGTGTGCTGGTGTTATTGACCTTACACAGCCACAACAGCTGTTAGCAGCACCGTTGTTACATACAGATAGCAAATACCTGAGGGCAGATTTAACTCAGTTCTTCCTGCTTCCAGGTCCAGCACTCTATCTTCTGTGCTGTGTAGCCATGTCTCTGTGTGTCTTTGAATATGTGCACCCATACCCAGACACCCAGACACCCATACCTGCACACCCACACACCCACACATCTCACCCCCCCACCCTCCCCCTACAGGTTAAACTCCAGAGGGCAAGATTAAGGTCAACACATAGAAGTCACATCGAAGGAACTTTTCTGGGCCACGGTAAATAAAATGTGGTTAATAATTGTACTGTTGAAAAATAGTGAATTCAGAGCATATATCGAATTATACACTATATTTAGGTGGTAGGAGGAGAGAGATGGGAAAAAAAATTTGGACTCAAAATCTTATGGACATTAATGCTGAAAATTAAAAAATAAATTAATTAATTTATATAAAAAGAAAAGAAAAATAGCACATTCTATATTATAAGGAATTTAATGCCCCTTAACTGAGGGTATTCAAATGTGGGCTAGATTGATTATCTAATTAATTCATTATCAACTATTGTGACCTAACAGAAACTGGGATGAACTGAAGATAGCTTCAGACATGACATGAAAGAATTTTGCAGTTTTGATAGTCCCGTCTGTTCTGTTTATTACAACTATGCCCCTTTCCTTTGTATAACAACAGTTCCTGCTCAGACCCATAGAATTTTCTAACTCTAAGGATCTAGAAGTTTCTATAGCCTTTGCTCATTAGGACAACATGATATCCTTGCTATCCAGACAGAGAGATATGATTAAGACATTTAGGGATATTCAGAATTGACGATTAAAATATATATATATATATTTCTTCAACTTGGAAGTTTTACAGTGGAATAATCCAGGGTTTTTTTTTCCTTGGCTCTGTACTATTTCACTTTTATATCAATAATTTTGATATAAACACGAATTGCATCGTTATTAATTTTTCACATGACATGAAACTGAATGGGATACCTAATAAGTATAACAAAGTTGTAAAGAAAAAAAATTGAAAAGCTAGGATTTGTAGCTGAAGTATAATATTATTAAATTTAATAAGAATAAATGTAAAGACTTACATGGGTTCAAATTGTTAACTTCATAAGAATAAAATTAGGAAACGTTAGATATTATTTCATGTGAAAATGAGAATATTAATTATTGCCTAGTTTATAATTATTATAATAATTATCTGAATCAGTTAAACATGTATTGAGGGCATCTTTCATGAGATTATTAATACAGAATAGACTAGCTGCTCTTTTGGATTGTAGTATTGGGAGTTTTTTTTAACTTGGTTTTTGTTGTTGTTTTTTGTAATCTAAAATAGCCACCCAATTATTGGGCTTTTTCTCATCATTACATCCATTTTGCAATTTGTTTTCCAAACTATTCAATTTTATTTTGGGGGAGGGGGGTCAGTTTGAATAGAGCACATGTCTCTTTCTGTTTCTTTACTTAAGCCCTCACATTCCCCTCATAGTTTTATTTACTAAGGATGCTGCTACAAGATACTGAGCTGGTAAATGAAATTAGAGAATGGTAATGACATTAGAAAGAGACTCCATAGCCCCAAACTTTTTATTACACACCAATACCATATATCCTGCCAGGACTGGACTCCCTAGTGAAAAAAAAAAAACATTGTTTGAGATGTTAGATCATAAGAAATCTAGGTATATTAACAATAATAATGTCTTTAGGGGACTAATTTGGTTTTCCTTTTTCAGGATGACAGTGATATAAAGAACTTTGATTCCCTTTGACCTCCTCAATTCTGGAAAGTGGAGAAGATCAGGAATGAACTAGGGTTGTTAGTCCAAAAAACTGTCTCTCAATAATTTATCACATTTGCTTAGGATTTCATGAAATAGGAAATCCCTTATCATAAATACTAGGTAAAGCACAAACAAGGAGATAAATATGAGCCAAACATACTCTGCATTGTCATGAAGGAGATACAGAGTTCAAGGTGAAGTATTCCTGATGATTGGGGAAGTACTCCATTATAAGGACACAAATGTACCACTCACTTTAAGAACTGGGACTTTGCAGAACATCTTGGAAAAAGGTCTATAAGCACTCAAAAGTGTGGTCCAACAAATAATATATATGCACATTCAACCAAATAGTTCTTGCTTCAAGAATTTTGTAGCATATTAATCATGGTTAGCATTATATTATTGTCCAAACAGTTCTTCTTAGGCCTCAAAAAGTTCATAACTTTTAGAAAAAAATTTGGCACTGATTAAAAAATGTGATTATATTAAAGCAGAAGAAAAGAAATATAAGCCTTTGAATAGTCATGGTCCTGAAATTTATACTTTGCCATGAAAACCAACCTCTTTGACAGATTTCTCTATATTATGGAAGTCAGCTGGTCAGTAGACAGCTGAGTCTCTGGTGTGATGAAGGTGTAAGTGTGTTTGTGGTGGAGGGGTCATATCTGAAGAAAGTCATCTGAATATCTTGTATAATAGCCTACCTCCATGCCAGAAATCCCCACTTTTAGAGATGCATGACTCTGGGTAGAAAGTCTGAAAAAATACATATTTTTGATTCATATAACAAATTGTTATACAAAATAATGTTTGTTGCTGATGGGAGATACAAAAAGAATTAAGCACAAACCCTTCTTTTCTGGGGTTTACAGTATAATAGCAGATATAGGGGAAGGGCAAAGCCATGATGGTGCAGTAGACTCACAGACTTGCCTAGGTCTTCCAAATTCCCCTCCAAACAATTTTAAAATAAAGACTCAAAATGAATTGTAGAGTGGCAGAACTAGCATAAGGATGGGTTGAAACAATTTTATAGCCCAAGACAACTTAAAAGATGAGCATAAAGGTCTGTCTCACTGGGATAAGAGTGGAGTGCAGTCCAGCATAGGCTGTGCCCTGGGAAGCCAGCAGCAGGTCATATCCAGGAAATTAGCAGCAATTCAAGCCTTGTGAGCAAACAGCATCTTGTCAGCAAGACTAACCAAAACAAAATGGAAGCTAAAATCAGAGTGCATTTAAAAACAGAGTCCTACAATATGTTGTTTATAACAAAAAAAAAACATTTAAAGAGAAACCAATGTTGTAAAAGTAGGGAGCTGGAATAGAATATCTTATGTTTTAGCTTAGTTAAAAAAATGAGGTAGCACTCATGATCTCAGACAAAAGAAAAGCAAAAAATAGATCTAATTAAAAGAGATAAGGAAGGAAATTACATCTTGCTAAAAGGTAACAGACACTAAAGTAATATCAATACTAAATATATATGCACCAAATGGTATAACATCCAAATTCTTAAAGGAAAATCTAAATGAGTTACAGAAGGAAATAGAGAGTAAAATTACAGTAGTGAAGGATCTAAATTTTCTCCTCTGAGAACTATAGAAATTAAACAAAAAATAAGCAAGAAAATATTTAAGAAGACAGAGTTAGAAAATTTAGATATGACAAAGCAACTAAGTAGTACAGAGAAAAGAGAGTTGGACCTGCAGTCAGGAAGAACTGAATTCAAACTCAGCCTCAAATATCTACTAGTTTTGTGACCCTGGAAAAATATTTAACCTTGTTTGCCTCAGTTTCTTCATCTGTAAAATGAGCTGGAGAAGGAAATGACAAATCCCTCCAATATCATTGTCAGGAAAACTCCAAATAGGGTCATGAAGGGAAAGAAACAACTGAGAAATGACTGCACAAATAATGGATGTGATAGACCTCTGTATAAAGTTTAATAGGAATAAAAGGGAATATACTTTTTCCCCCTCAATGGCACATGGCACTTACACAAACAACTAACCATGTATTAGGGCATCATAACCTCACAATCAACAGAAATATTAAATGCACCTTTTCCAATCAAAATGCAATAAAACACATTCAATAAAGGGCTATGGAAACATAGATTAAAAACTAATTTTACATTAAATAATCTAATTTTTGAGGGGTGGGACAAAGAACAAATCAATAATTCCAGAAGCAATCAATAATTCCATAAAATAGAATGACAATAAGGCACAATTTATCAAAATTTATGAGATGAGTCCAAAGGAATACTTAGGGGAAAATTCATATATCTAAATGCTTACATCTTTAAAATACAGATAGAACCAATCAATGAATTGGACATGTAATTAAAAATATAAAAAGAAAAAAAATATAAAAATCCCCAATGAAGCACCATGTTGGAAAGCCTGATAATCAAAGGAGAAATTAACAAAATTGAAAGTAAGAAAACCATTGAACTTATAAATAGAATTTGGAGCTAAATTTTCTAAAAGAAATAAAATACATAAGCAGTTGGTTAATTTGATTTTAAAAAGACAGAAGAAAACCAAATTATCAATATCAAAAATTAGAAGGATGAATTCAACACCAACTGAGAAGAAATTAAAGCAATTGGGAGATATTTTGCCCAACAATATGCCAATCAATCTAACATTCTAAATGAAATGGATGGATATTTACAAATATGTGCATGTGTCTGTGTGTATAGACCAGATTAACAGATAAGAAAATAGAATACTTAAATAACTCTATCTTTATAAAAACAAATTGAACAAGACATCAGTGAACTGTCTAAGGTAAAAACCCCTAAGACCAAATGGACTAAAAAGTGAATTCTACCAAACATCAAAAATTTATTTCAATATTATAGAAAGTATTTGGAAAAATAAGCAGAGAAGGAGTCCTAACAAATTCCTTTTATGACACAAATATGGTGCTGATACCTAAACTAGGAAGAGCAAAAAGAGAGACAAGAAAACAATAAACCACTTTTCCAAATAAATATTGATGCAGTTGGAGAAGATGTGGGGAAATTGGAACACTAATGCATTGTTGGTAGAGTTGTAAACTGATCCAACTATTCTGGAGAGCAATTTGAGTCTATGTTCAAAGGTCAATCAAACAGTTCATACCGTTTGATTCAACAATACCATTGTTAGGTCTATATCCAGAAGAGAGCTTAAAAAAGGGAAACGGATCACATGTACAAAAATGTTTATAGCATATCTTTTTGTGGTGGCCAAGAATTGGAGATTGAGGGGATGCCCATCAATTGTGGAATGGCCAAACAAGTTGTGGTATATGAATGTAATGGAATACTATTGTTCCATAAGAAATAATGAGCAGGTGAATTTCAGAAAAAAACCTAGAAAGACTTACATTTACCAATGCTGAGTGAAGTGAGCAGAACCAGGAGAGCATTGTACACAGTAACGGCAACATGGTGTGATTAATAACTTTGACAGATTTAGCTCTTCTCAGCAATGCAATGATCTAACACAATTCCAAAAGATGTTATACATGATGAAAAATGCTATACACAACCAGAGAAATAAATTTGAAGCCTGAATGCAGATCAAAGCATATTATTTTCTCTCTTTTTAATTTTTTTCTCATGGTTTTTCCCTTTTGTTCTGATTTTTTCACAGCATGACTAATGTGGAAATATGTTTAATGTGATTATACATATATAGCTGATAACAGAATGCATGTCATCTTGGGGAGGGGGAAGGGCATAGGGAGGGAAAAATTGAGAACTCAAAGCCTTATAAAAGTGAGTGTTGAAAATAAAAAATAAATAAAAGAAAGTTTAAAAATATTAATGCAAAAATTAAATATAAAATATCAGCAAGAAGATTAAAGCAAATATCACAAAGAATATACATTATGACCAGGAGGGATTTACACTGAGAATGCAGGTTTAGTTCAATATTAGGAAAACCATCAGCATAATTGATCATATCAATCAAAAAAACACCAAATAATAAATAAAACCAATAACATCACCCAGCAAAAATCATATGATTATCTGAATACATGTGAGGAATAGATTAGTAGGATCAACAGTACACCAAAAAACAATGACACATTACTAACTTCCACTAATTGAGATATATACAGTCAAACTTTAGGACTACAACATTAACAAACTATTTTTTTTCATTTTAAATGTATTTTAAAAAAATTCAAATTCTAAAGAGAATAATTAGATAGAAGGTCACTCAGTAGTTACAAGAAATACAAGTTAAAAAAAGGAGGATGCAATGTTATGAATAAAAAAATAATTATTAAATGCTTACTATGTGCCAAACACCATGCTAAGTGGTGGGTATACAAAAGCAGCCCTCTAGAATTTCCTAATTTAGACTCTAGAAGCTTACATTTCAATATTAGGAGTCAAAACACATAGGGAGTGTTGTCAAGGAAGGAATATATTGCCTTCAGTAGTTACAGGGATGGTGAGGAGTTATGTAGAGTTTGACTGACATAGTATCAGTAAATATTTATTGCAATATATTTCCTTGACTTGAAAAAGCAGGAGATTATGGGACCAGGGAGTGTATATGTGTGGTAATGATGGTAGTCTGAATTGTGGGGGAGAAAATGATGCAAGTAAAATTTGGTAGAACAAACAATTAACCCCTCAAAATTATATATCCTGAAAAGCTGGGCTTAAACATTAAAAAATAACTATTCTGTAGAAGAAGAAAATACTCAAATTTTCCAAAGAATCCATAGATAAGAGTGAGTTTTAACTTTTAAACTGACCAAATAGAAGAAAACTAAATGTTTTCAGATAGTCATGGAATAATTGTTTTTATTTGACTGGAGGTAAACATGGAATTACTAGGTATTCTACACTTTGTCAGATATATACAGTGACAACAGTATGGATCATTCTATCTTATTTTTTTTCTTTATTTCAAACAAGGTTTAAATCTTGGGTGGGATTTGACATAACTATGATTTAAAGACAAAAGGCAGCAATATAAAAAAATGTAATGCAAGTCATGAAATTTAGAGGAATTAGTAATCAGTTCTGGCTAAAAGGATCAAGAAGCCTACTTCTATGTCACTAGAAAATTTCTTCACCTCTCTAGGCTTCAATTTCCATTAAATGGGAGGTTCAGACTTGATTATCTGTCTTATACTAATTTCAAGTTCCATTTGAGTCATATCTTGAAAAGTGAAGAGAGCTATGACAAGTGATGGTACAGGGAAAGGGCAGACGAGGGATAAGGAACAAGATGAGTTGAGGCCCACAGATGGATGTCTTTTCTTCATCTTTGTATACTTAGCATGTAGGACAATCCTTCATTCATAGAAGGTGGCTAAGAAATATTTGTTGAATTGAATTAAAAATAGATTGTAGTATACTTAGGAAACTTGAATAATCTGTTTTGCCTGGAAATACAATGTGTGAGAAGACTGATATTGCAGTCTCCTCATTGGTAAAAAGGAGAGATTCGACTTGACATCCTCTGAAGTTCCTTTGTGCTGAATGAATGAATGAATGAATGAAAAACCATGCATTAAGCACTGAATATGTATCAAATCACTATGGCTATAGGGCTAACTCTGCCATCAACCAATTAATCAACCAACATTCATTATTAATTTTCTGCTGTATACCAAAAACCGCTAAGTTGTAGGAATAAAAAGAAATTCAGAAATACAAACCCTGGCCTTCCCTTTAAGCATTATCAAGTATATTAATGGAGGAAGCAAGACATAGGTATGTGCAAAATATATAAAATAACTAAGTGGCTCATATATAGAACACTGGACTTGGGGTCAGGAAGTCCTGAGTTCATTATACAGTCTTAGAAACTTTTTAGCTGTGTGACTCTGGTCAAGTCACTTAAAATCTTTGTTTGCCTCAGTTTTCTCAATTGTAAAATAAAGATAATACGAGCTCCTACCTCTTATGGTCGTTATGTGTATCAAATGAGATAATATCTGCAACATATTTTGCATAGTACCTGGATCATTGTAAGCAGTATATAATGGATAAAGATTAATTAGTTAATAGTAGTAGTAATAATAGTAATAGTAGTAGTCATTGTAGTGGTAGTCAAAGCATTTGTAGTCATAGTAATTAGTGGAGTAGAAGGAAAGTATCTCTAGAGACAAAGTTTCAAATGGCTTGGGGGAACTAGGAAGGCCTCCTGCAGAAGGAAATATTTGAGTGGAGTATTGAAAGAAACCAAAGATGTAAAAATGCAGAGTTGAGGAGGGAGAGTATTCTAAGCAAGGGTGGTGGGGGGAGCAGTGTGAAGGTACAGAGATGGTAAATGAGGTGAGTTGTTTGAAGAATAGCAAATACGGAGCAAAGTGGAAGAAGTCCAGAAGGGTAAATAGAGGTTAGATTATGAAAAGCTGTAAATGTCAAGGCGAAGACATTATGTTTGTTCCTAGAGGTAATACAGAGTCATTGAAGGTTTTCATTAGTTGTTTTCTTTTTCCATTTTATTAAGGGGATGGCATGTACCAGCAAAATCATGTTGGCCGCTGAATGAATAATTGAATTGAGTTGGGAGAGAATAGAGACCAATCAGAAAACTAATGTAATACTCCAGGCAAGTAGGCTTAGTACAAATCATATAGGTAGAAGACAAGATAATATCTGTGCATCTTGAGTGTAGCACTGGTATTATAAATGTCTCCATCATTTTGGGGTAATTCTCCATGAAAAATGTATGTAAAGGCAGAGCCAAGCATCATTCCAAATGAGAAGTCATCTGTAGCTTGCAAGCTGCAGCAGTGGATGTACCTGCATCTTGGGAAATATAGATCCTCGAATATTTCATCTAGTTAGATTGAGTCCAGGGTTCCTATCTATATGACACATATAGTTCCATAAGGGGGGTACAAAATGCCATAGCAGTTCAGATGAAGGGACAATCACCTTGAGCTTGGGGAAAGCAAGGAAGGCTTTATAATATTTAAACCTTGAATTGAAAGCCTATTTCTATGTCACCCTTGCAGCTCATCAATCAAGCTGTTGATGACCTGCTGGCAGGGGTACCTTTTCGGACCCCATACATATTTATGTACAGGTATACATAGAGTGCTAAATTGTGATTTGAAAAAAACATGACTGATTTCTTCAGTACCTGATTACTGTCAGTCAATGAGCATTTATGGTAAAAGTGATGCATTCTCTAGAAGAGAACTCAGGATTTCTTAATCTAGTTAATTTACTATCTATCCAACTACCAACAGATAAATGATAGAAAATAAGGTAGCTAAAAAGATGATAGATAGGTTGATGGATAGATGTAGAGAGAGCTACAGATGAGAGATAGATGATAGATAAGTACATATGTGATAAACAGAATAAGTACATCAGATTATGAAATCCTCGGGGGCAGGGACTTTTGTATTTTGTTGTATCTCAAGGGCTCAGCATACTTGGCATGTAATAGATTCTTAAAAATGTTTATTGGTGATTAAATAAGTAATCAAATAAACAAATAACACATCAAGCCATTCATGATGAGTTTAGAACAGTTTTGTGAAACCTTGCCATTTGGAGGGGGAAAAACGTAACTCCTTTCGATTCTAGGTTTTGAAATTCTCCCTATATAAACATAAAAGAAAATGTTCCATCCAAAGCTAATTAAAATTCCATACCACTCATAAAATGCACATGAACCCCAGATTTAATGCAGGTAGATAAATCACTAGGACACTATAAATTGACGAGAGAGAAATAAAACAAAAAACAAAATCAGGAACATTTCAGCAAAACAAGGCCATCTATTCATTTCAACAGGAATCGAGTCTTTTCAGATCATTCATAGAGTTGGGTGAGAATAGAAGTGTAGCCATTTTCCTCTCATATTTGGTTTTCCCATCATTATCATGATCAGCATCAACACAATTACTTCTCTGTTGTTTGATAATGTACAATATTCTTAGTAGCAGAATCATAGTTTCACTGAAGGAGAAAACCCCCAGAAGACAGAATAATAAAGGCTGCTTTCCTCTTTTTTTAAGGTAATTCTGTTTGAGAAATATAAATAGGCTTTCACTTTAATGTTTGAATATCATAAAGCCCTCCTTGCTCCCCCAAGCCTGAAGTGATTGCTTCTTCATTTGAGCTGTTGTCGTACTTTGAACCTTCCTTAATTCAAATTTGCATTCAACCTTATGTTATCATTATATGACTATGCCTATTTCCTTCTGCTAGCTCCATGAAGTCTTGATAGAAACAGAAATCATTTAGATGACAAATTCATTCATCCAACAGACTTTCATCAATAGCCTGTTATGTTCTAGTCACAAAAGGTAAAAATAAAGACAGTCATAAAATGTCTTTGTTTTATCATTTGTGACTAAAAGAGAGCAGGTCATCAGTGAAAGTCTGCTGAATGAATAAATATATGGTCTTATTCATTTTTGTTTTTATCGATATTTTTTCTTCACCTTTCTCAAGTATTTCTTAAAAAAAATTTCAACTTCAAAATTAAAAAAAAATAATGTTAAAAGAAAATTTTTGACAATGTGGATGATCGAAGGGATTAGTAACAGTTTATATCATACTTTTTTTCTTCTAGGTCTGTGTTTTAAATCTATTTAATGAATTTTGGTGGACAACAGTGAAATACATTGATGAGCTCAGCTGTGTTTCAAAGACATTACCATTATCCACTGTCCTGTTCTGGTTACCAGTGGGAAAATATAACCTATTGACTTTCTTATTCTATTGTTCATTTTTGTTGGAGAGGTTCAGTTATTAAATCAATAAATGCTTATTACATTCCTACTATGTGTCAGGCACTGACATACTAAGCACCAGAGATACGAAGAAATGTAAAATGAAGTCCCTGCCTTTGAGGAGCACAAAATCTAATAGGGGAGAGAAAATGAAAATAATAATGGGTAAGCAAGCCATATACAGGAAAAATAAGACAGAGGAACAGACAACAGTTTTACTACAATTTTCATGAACTGGAAAGGTATACCGCATAAAGAAAATAACTAAGAAATTTGAATTTGCAAGAAGAAATATGATCAATATACCTCAAGTTATGATAATGTCAATAGCAGAAGATAAGTGAACAAACAAATATTTTCCACTCATAGTGTTGTTTGTATTTCTAAACAAAGGCAAGAATTCAATGGACAAGAAAAGGAAGCATGAAAAATCACCCTTTGCCCTTCATTCTGGAAGTGAAAGGCAATGCTTGAAGCTCACTCTTATCAGAATTGGTTCAAAGATACATACACACATACATACACACTAAGTTGGGTATAGAAATCTATCCTATCCAATATGGAAACAGGAGAGGGGAATAAGATATATGGGGAGTGGAATAATAAAAGGGAAGGCAAGTTAGGCAGTGGTCAGAAACAAAGCACTTTTGAAGAGGGAAAGGATACAAGGAGAGAGAAGAAGAAGAAATAAAAGAAAATATGATTAGGGAAATACACAATAATCATAACTGAATGTGAATGGGATGAGCTCACTCATAAAAGGGAAGTAGAGAGCAGAATGGATTAGAGACTAGAATTAAAAAAAATTGTTGTTGTTGTTTCTTTGTTTTACAGGAAACACACTTGAAACAGAAAGATGCTCACAGAGCTAAAATATAATGTGAAGCATAATCTATTATGTTTCAGTTGAAGTTAAAACAAAAGACAAGGATAGCATGTATGATCGTAAGACAAAGTGAAAGCAAAAATACACCTAATAAAAGAAATAAGCAGGGAAAGTACATTTTCCTAAAATGTGCCACGGATTATGAAGTAATACTTTTAAAATACTTTTAAAAAATGGGCAAATTTCTTTGAAAAGGGCCTTATTTCTCAAATATATAGAAAACTGAGTCAAACTTAGAAAAATAAGAGTCATTCCTCAAATGATAAATGCTGAAAACATATGAATGGGTAGTTTTATAAAAGAAATCAAAGCTACCTGTAATCATATGAAAAAAATGTTCTAAATCACTATAGACTAGAGAAATATAAGTTAAAATAACTCTGAGGCATTATCTCATAGTTATGATAAATAAATGCTGTTAAAGTTATGGTGGAGTTGTATACTGGTCCAATTATTTTGGAGAACAATTTGCAACTATGTCCAAAGAGCTATAAAACTGTGTATATCTTTTGACCTAGCAGTACCACTACTAGGTCTGCACCCCAAAGAGATCAAGGGAAGAGGACAGGGACTTCTATATGCGAAAATATTTATAATAGTTCTTTTTTGTGCTATTGAAGAATATGGAATTTAGGGGTTGCTAATCAATTGGGGAATGGCTGAACAAGTTGTGGCATGTGATTGTGATGAAATATTATTTTGCTATAAGAAATAATAAGGGGGTGGTCACAGGAAAAAAAGCATAGCAAGACCTATTAGAAGTAATGTAAAATGAAATGAGAATAACCAGGAGACCATTGTGTACATTAACGGGAAAGTTGTAATGATGAGAACTAATGAACTGTGAGTGCGAATTAAGGGATTATTTTCTTGCTTTATTTTTTTCTTTTTTGTGATATAGCTTATGTAGAAATATGTTTCACATGATTTCACATGTATAACTGATATCACATTCCATATCTTCTCAATAGTTTTTCTAGGAGTAGGAGGGTATGGGAGAATTTTGAACTCGAAATTTTAAAAGAAAAGAATGTTAAAAGTAAACAACATATTTTTAAAGTAACCAAAAGAAAATAGTGAGGACTAGAATTAGAGAGGCAAAGATGACTTTAAAGTTTTCCAGTTTAGCACAGTATACTTGTGCATGCATCCACTGTTTTCTTGTGCTTAGGGGTTAGAGACCTTTATTCATTAGTGGAAAATTACTCTGGACTATATGTTCTAGAGGACTGTATGGAACCTGAAGCTCTGCCTTCTGGTATCATCACTTAGCAGACATTATAGGTGTGCAGAGAAAAGGGGAGTCTTTTGAAAGTGGTGAAGTACAAGCTGACAAGAATAGGGAAGTTTCGGGTAAAGGGGTTGAAAAAACTGGCAGACACATGCATATGATGCTGAGGTCCCACAAGTGGGTTGTTGAGACAAACTAGTGTGGGAATAAAGACAGCATTGTTGCAGAGAGATCTGGCAAGAGGCTTTTACTACCTTTATTGTGAGGAGCCAGTAGTACTTCAAAGCCTGCTGTTATGCAACAAAACAAATAAAACAAACAAAAAAACCCTCTAATTTTTGGTTTAGGAAGCCAATGTTTACAAGATTAATAGAGTTCCAAGATGGAAAGAGAAATGATTGAGAAGAAATGACCTGCTAAAGCTTAACCACTTTTCATCATGAAATGGATGTGTCACTCTCCTGGTGAATTTGGCAGAGTAGTTAATTGGAAGTCAACTGACTTTGTTGGAACACGTTTCTATTGTGGAAGCCACTTGTGTATTGCTGCCAATAACATTTAATACTTGACTCTATTGCTTGTTTTTAACTATATATTTCCATTTAATTAAATAAATTAGCTTTGAATTAATGTTTCCTTTGGCTTATTCTAGTAAAATGACACATTGATGATTGCTCAGAGCTGTGTGTTTGAATAGCTGACTACCAAAACAGTGCTATAAACCATCTGAGATAAAGGTCAAATCAAGGGATAAGGCAAAAGTCAGCAATATCTAGAAGATAAGTTATCTAAAATTTATCTTCAGGTATATTACCAGGAGAAAAAAATGGCAGATTCCAAAACTTGTCATATTGAATATCTTGGCTGCTAAAAGGAGGTAAATATTGTGGCTTTGTAAACAAAGGGTCTGCTATAGCACGTTATGGTAACATAATTAAAAAATCTACTAGGCAGAGAAGAATGAAGTCAGTAGGAATCACTGTGGAAATCTGAGTCGTTTCTACAAAGATTAGGTATAAAATTTAATTCAGCTAAAATACAATTGTGTGCACAATGGGCTTGTTTATTATGAAATGAAAACTGCTTCTCTTATATTTTAATGTTTATTAGACTATTATTTGCCCCTAAAGTGGAAGGAAATGTTATAGTTGTAGGCACAGCCAGATGGACCAATGAATTGAGTGCTGGCCCTGGTGTCAGAAAGACCTGAGTTCAAATTAAACTTTAGACATTTGCTAACTGTGTGACTTTGGGCAAAGAACTTAACTTCTTCAGTTTCCTCAACTGTAAAATCAGTATAACAGTAGCACCTAGCTCATAGGATGTGAAGATCGAATGAGATGAGATCTGTAAAACATTTAGTGCAATGATGGTAGTAAATGCTTAATAAATGCTTGGTTCCTTCCTTCCCCTGGCCTACATGGCAATAAAAGAAGGAAGTAATCACAGAAATGGAGGTGGCTTGAACAACTGTTGCTTTAAAAATGTATAGGAAAATAAGGAGGTAAAGCCTTGTAAATATATACTATACCTCTAGGTGGTCCATGTGTTTTTTCTACCATCATCAACAAAATAACATAAGACTTGCTTTTAGCCCTTCTTTATACACACTTCTCAGCTTGCTTCTGTGAAAACATCTTATAAAAGAATGACATTGATGTTCATTCTCATGTGATTTCACCATAATAAAATCTTTTGAGGGATAAATAATTAGAGAATATTTGCTCTGGTCACACTTTGCCCCCAAAGGATAGTTTTAGTAGAACTCAGTGTCGTACTTCACCTCAGGATACAATAGAGGATAGAGGGGGAAAAAGAGAACATTCAGCATATGCTTATTTGATGCCAGGAGCTGTGTTAAGTGCTTTACAAGTTTCAGTTTATTTGATGCTCACAGTGCCCTGCAGTACATGCCATTATCCTCCACAATTTACAGAAGAAGGTACTCAGCCTGAGAGAATTAAGTGACTTGCCCAGAGTTACAGAAGTCATTTCTGAGGATGATTCGAACTCAAGACTTCCTGACTCCAGGCCCAGAGCTCTATCTGCTCTACCACCTAACTGCCTTTATAGCTTTCTGACACCATTTTTTTAGGTTCTTGTCAGTCTTCAATTTTTCCTATATGAATGGCAGAAAAGAAACTAGCTGAAAGGACAAATGGAAAAAAAAAAGAATTGATCAAAACAGCTTGTCTTATTAGGATATTAGAATCCATTTTACATGTGATATAGTGATAGGGCAGTAGAAATTCAGGAAAAGATGCAAAGGTGACATGAGAAATGCTTTGTGTAGCCTAGAGCTCCCATTTTGATAGACAAACTTGAAGGGAGAAAATAGTTCATGAACAACTCATACTGAGAAATGTTTTTTTCAATTAATTCTTTAGTTTAGGTTCCCAAAGGGGAATTTGTACTGCCTTTTAAATTTAAGGTGTTTAGTGTGAAGAATTCAAATTCCCAGCATTAGTTTTTCAAGGGCATCTTATTTTTCCCGACTTTAAAGAACTAATGATGGTATGATGTAGTACTTAGTTCAAATACAGTCAAAATAATAACTTTGGAAACACAAGTGGTAATGCTGCATATGTTTACAACTGATTTTGATTGTGTGGCATTTGTTTAACATTGACTGAATATTTGTTTCATTTGATATCACAAAATCAATCAGCAATTCAATTTGTTTCATTTCAACAAGCAATTTACTAAGTTTCTACAATTTGCAGGCAATGTGATAGGCACTAAGCTGAGGTCTCCTTTAAGTCATCACACTTCATCAAAAGAAATCCACAAATTATTCACAATTTCTACTTTCATTCATTCAACAATCTGTCATTAAAGTGCCTAAAATATGCAAGATGCTGTGCTAAGGAGTTATTAGGTGGTACCATAATTGATAGAGGGTTAGACCTGATGTCAGGAAGTGTGACCATCAGCAAGTCATTTAACCTCTATTTAACTCAGTTTCCTCAGCTGTAAAATGGGGATAATAATAGCACCTACCTCGTAGGGTTGTTGTGAGGTACAAATGACATACTATTTGTAAAGTGCTTAGCACAATTCCTGGTACATAGTAGGCATTATAGTGATTTTTTTCCATGTACTTCCTCCCCTGATAAGATCTTGGAATATATAGCTGAAAATGTATCTAGTTCTTACCCTAATAGAGATTAAAGACTATTTTGTGGGTTGGGTGGGAAATACAACAAGCAAACAATTGATATAATACAAGGTGACAACTAGGAAGGCCAAAGAGATATTCACCAAGATGTCAGATTAAAAAGTAAGATTGGAATAGAATTTCAGTGGGTCCAGGGAGTTATTGAAAACTCCACAGATAAGGTGGTGAGTGATCTGAGTCTGAAGGTAGATAAGGAATCACAGATGCTGAGATAAGGAGGGACATTATTCATGGTATAGGAGACAGTCTATGAGGATACATGGAAGTGGGGGACAACATATCTAATTCAGGAAGCTGCTACTAGCCCAGTCTGGCTTAAGAATCAAAGGCAAAAATGAAAGTTATATGAAATAAGGCTAGGAAATTAGACTGGAGCAAGGCTATAGAAGAGTATAAATTCCACAACAGGGGCGGAGCCAAGATGGCGGCTGGTAAGCAGGAACTAGTATGAGCTCCGTACCGAGTCCCTCCAAAAACCTATAAAAAATGGCTCTGAACCAATTCTAGAATGGCAGAACCCACAAAACAGCAGAGGGAAGCAGGGCTCCAGCCCAGGACAGCCTGGATGGTCTCTGGGTGAGGTCTATCCCACACGGAGCTGGGAGCTGGGAGCTGGAAACGGAGTGGAGCAGAGTCCAGTGTGGGTGGCTTTGACCATCCAGACCAGAAGCTGGGCAGAGAGGGCCCTAGAGCCCTGAATCAGTGAGTTGCGGCAGTTACCAGACTCCTTAACCCACAAACACCAAAGACTGCAGAGAAGGTTAGTGGGAAAAGCTGCGGGAGTAGAAAGAGTTCTTGGTTCGGCTTCCAGCCCCGGGGGCAGCGGAGGTGGGGCAGCTACAGCTGTTGTTACTTCCGGCTCCAGGCCCACCTGGTGGGAGGAATTAAGTGGCAGATCAGAGCAGAAGTGCACAGCCTGCTGAAGATCTAAGGCCAGTTCGGGTTGGGGGTTCTTGGGGAAGGAGCAGTGCTGATGTGGCAGAGCTGGCACCTCCCCCCGAAATGTGGAACATAGAACTCTCTATTCCACAAGCACTCATACCCCGCTGAAAAACTCAAAGGTCAAGTTAGTTGGCTGGGAATATGGCCAGGCAGTGAAAACGCACCAAGATTCAGTCTCAGACTTTGCATTCTTTCTTTGCTGACAAAGAAGACCAAAACATACAGCCTAAAGAAGTCAATAAAGTGCAAGAGCCTACACCAACAGCCTCCAAGAAAAACATGAACTGGTCCCAGGCCATGGAAGAGCTCAAAACGGATTTGGAAAAGCAAGTTAGAGAAGTAGAGGAAAAATTGAGAAGAGAAATGAGAAGGATGTGAGAAAACCATGAAAAACAAGTCAATGACTTGCTAAAGGAGACCCAAAAAATACCGAAAAATACACTGAAGAAAATAACACCTTAAAAAACAGACTAACTCAAATGGCAAAAGAGCTCCAAAAAGCCAATGAGGAGAAGAATGCCTTGAAAGTCAGAATTAACCAAATGGAAAAGGAGGTCCAAAAGACCACTGAAGAAAATACTACTTTAAAAATTAGATTGGAGCAAGTGGAAGCTAGTGATTTTATGAGAAATCAAAACATTATCAAACAGAACCAAAGGAATGAAAAAATGGAAGATAATGTGAAATATCTCATTGGAAAAACCACTGACCTGGAAAATAGATCCCGGAGAGATAATTTAAAAATTATTGGACTACCTGAAAGCCATGATCAAAAAAAGAGCCTAGATATCATCTTTCAAGAAATTATCAAGGACAACTGCCCTGATATTCTAGAGCCACAGGCCAAAATAGAAATTGAAAGAATCCATCGATCACCTCCTCAAGTAGATCTCAAAAAGAAATCTCCCAGGAATATTGTCGCCAAATTCCAGAGCTCCCAGATCAAGGAGAAAATACTGCAAGCAGCCAGAAAGAAACAAGTTGAGTATTGTGGAAACCCAATCAGAATTACCCAAGATCTGGCAGCCTCTACATTAAGAGATCGAAGGGCTTGGAATACGATTAAAACCTAGAATCACCTACGCAGCAAAACTGAGTATCATGCTCCAAGGCAAAATATGGATTTTCAATAAAATAGAGGACTTTCAAGCTTTCTCAGTGAAAAGACCAGAACTGAATAGAAAATTTGACTTGCAAACACAAGAATCAAGAGAAGCATGAAAAGGTAATCAAGAAAAAGAACAAGAAAAAGAAATTGCAAGGGACTTACTAAAGATGAACTGTTTTGTTGACATTCCTACATGGAAAGATGATGCGTATGATTCATGAGACCTCAGTATTAGGGTAGCTGAAGGGAATATGCATACATATATGTTTATGTATATATATACATATGGGTGAATATGTATGTATGTATATATCTATGTGTGTATGTATATATATATATATAGGTATATATATATATATATATGGAGAGAGAGAGAGAGGGAGGGAGAGAGGGAGAGAGCAGACACAGGGTGAGTTGAAGATGAAGGGAACATATCTAAAAGAAATAAAATCAAATTAAGGGATGAGAGGAACATACTGAGAGAGGGAGATAAGGAGAGATAGAATGGGATGGATTATCTCCCATAAAGGTGGCAAGAGGAAGCAGTTCTGTGGGAGGAGGGGAGAGGGAGGATGAGGGGGGAATGAGTGAACATTGCTCTCATCAGATTTGGCCTAAGGAGGGAATACCATACATCCCCAATTGGGAATCTTACCCCACAGGAAAGAAGAGGGAAGAAGATAAAAAAAATGGGAGGAATGATGGAGGGGAGGGCGGATGGGGGTGGAAGTAGTCATAAACAAACACTTTGGAAAGTGGACAGGGTCAAGGGAGAAAATTCAGTAAAGGGGGATGGGTTGGGAAGGAGCAAAATATAGTTAGTATTTCACAACATGAGTATTGTGGAAGAGTTATACATAATGATACACATGTGGCCTATGTTGAATGGCTTGGCTTCTTAGGGAGGGTGGGTGGGAAGGGAAGAGGGGAGAGAATTTGGAACTCAAAGTTTTAAAAACAGATGTTCAAAAACAAACAAAAATGTTTTTGCATGCAACAAGAAAATAAGATACACAGGCAATGGGGCGTAAAATTTATCTTGCCCTACAAGAAAGGAAGGGAAAAGCGGATGGGAGGGGAGTGGGGTGACAGAGGGGAGCGCTGACTGGGGAACAGGGCAACCAGAATATGTGCCATCTTGGAGTGGGTGGGAGGGTAGAAATGGGGAGAAAATTTGTAATCCAAACTCTTGTGAAAATCAATGCTGAAAACTAAATATGTTAAATAAACTTATTTTTATTTGTATAAAGATAAAAAAATAAATTCCAGAACAATGAGGAGAACATATACTTGGAGAGAAGGTGATGGGTTAGGAAAGACAGTGTCAGTCAGTCAATAGCATTTTGCCAACAATCTGCCAAGTACTGTTCTGGGTGCTCAAAACACTAAGAAGGACATCAACAACAAGAAATAAAACAACTACCTTAGGTGCTCTTAAGGAACTTTCAGTTCAACAAGGGAGACCACAGAAAAACTATATCTTACAAACAAAATATATAAAGGATAAATTAGAGGTACTCTCAAAGAGGACTCAGAAAGGTTTCTCACAGAAGGTGGAACTTTAGCTGAGGATTAAAGGAAACCAGGGAAATTAGGAAGTGTAAAGTTATTAGCTCTATAAATTGACAATTAGTTGGATATGGTGGTGAGGGAGAATCAAAAGTCAAAGATGAACTTAAGGGTAAGAAAGTGTGTGATGGGGAAGATGGTTATACCCTCAAAAAAGTTGAAGATTAGGTGAGATTCTCATAAATTCAATTTTGGATATGTTAAGTTAGAGCTGACAATAGAATATATCGTGGTAGAGATAATTCAGCAGGGTGTTGGAGAAGGGGAACTATAGGGCAAGGCAGAGATAAAGGCTTGCAACATATATCTCAGATTCATCTGCAATTAGGAAAAAATATTAGGGAATTTTTTGCTCAACTTCTCGAATTGTCAAATTTCAACAGAGCTCATAATATCTGAAAGGAAACAGGGTAGAAAAAGGTTTAGAATATAAGGTCCAAGGATCTTAAGACTTCAGAGTTGGAAAGGGGTCTTAAACATGATCTGGTAAAGGTTCTTTACCTTTGTGTGTGTGTGTGTATGTGTGTATATGTGTGTGTGTGTGAGTGTGTGTGTGTGTGTGTGTGTGTGTGTGTGTGTGTGTGTGATATTCCAATGAAGTCTAGTGAAGCCTATGAACCACTTCTCAGGATCATTTTTTTTAATGATTGAAGGAAATACAATTTTCACTTACAGGAAAATAAAAATAATTTTTCCCCCATCCAAGTTTTTTGACTCATTGAAATCTGTTCACAGACATAGGAGACTGTGGACCACAGAGTAAGAATTCCTGATCACATGAAAACCTCTGGTTTACAGTTAAAAAACATGGTCTCTAGAAGTTAGATTTTTTTAACTGAGGCCACATATTATTCAATCACAGAGTCCTGTATGTGGGGGGAGCTATTGAAGGTTTTTAAACAGTGGAATAATATGAACAGATATATGCATGAGGAACCTTAATTTGACTGCAGCATACATGAATGACTGATTGAGAGGGAGGGGGAAGAATAGAGGTGGAAAAATCTCAAAATAGCCTTCTACTTGGGAAGAACAATAAAATTAGGAGAACTTAGAGAGCCTCCTAACTGGAAGTAATATTACCTGTTCAATAAAAGATTCTATACAAAAAAGTCCCTGACTATTTTCATCTCCTGAAGTAATATTTAATAGCAAAAAATATAAAAATCAACCTTTTTAAGTGAAAATGTTAGATTAATCAAAGGAAACTTAATGCTTAAGAAAGATCCAGTCTCAAAATATCCATGGGAAAAATTACTCTGTTGATGACAGATTTGACTAAGCAGAAAAATTAATTCAGTGAAGCATATGCTTTGGGAAATGAACTGTTTAAGATAATGGGAAAAATTACTTTGTAGAATTCATATATCTGCTACTATTACAAGTTGTAGGAGACATTGTGCTGGCAATCAAATGTTATCATCAGTTATAACCATAAAAAATATTAGCACACACACTGTAGAATCTTGTTTGAATGTCAATTCCAACAACTTCCACCTTTTAGGTTTTCACTCAAGAAGATGTTGATATTTTTAACAAAGTTCATCCGTTTTTGAATTAATATAATGCTTCTATCCCAAATTCATTTAGTGTATACTCTAAAACAGTAGTAAAAACAAGTAACATTAAATCCATTCTAGTGAAAGAAAAACTGAAAAAACAGAAATTTAGTGTAAGATTGTCAAATTTAATTGTATCATCTGTTATGGTAATTAGGGTGGCACTCTTTATTGTTTTCTCTTTTGAAATGCTGAGGTAATCAAGTATCTTTGATGAGTTTTGCTTTTCAAATGTAATGGCAAGCAAAGTGGACTTTTTGTTGTCTTTGTTTTGGAGTGCTTCTCAGCACTGAGGAATCTTTGATTGAGTCTGGAGTCTTTGGTGACCTGCTTTCATCAAGGGAAGGCATAGTTCCCATGGGTTTGAGTTGCATGGTTGTGATGCCCTTTGACCCTGAAGAAATGTATACAAACTCAGAGGTCAGCATCTTGCCTTTGGGGGCACACTCATTGTAAGAGTGTTGGTGATGAAATTCTGGGTAGCCACCAAAGCAGCCCCCCAGGACTTGAAAACCCAGATGTTGTTGTTTCTCTCTCTGGTAACTGTTTGTGTATTGCTTAGACAGACAGCTAGAAGCCTGTCTGCTGATTCATGTTTATTTGCTTTGTTTATATAATATATGCTTGTGATTTCTGTTTGTATTTGTTCTGAAGTTCAGGGAGTTATCTTTTCCCCCTAAACTAAGTGAATGGTATATGTATGTTTAAAATAAGATTGTTAACCCCTTAAAGTTGTTTTCCTTAGAAAAGCAGATCAAAGGACTTGTGCTAGTAGCAGCTTTCTTGTGTGCTCTTGCTGTTGGTCTGGCTCATCTTTCACCTCCACAGCAACTGTTAACGACATTATTGTTACATCATCAAAGTTATTTTAATGCATCTTTCATCAATACATGCTGTGTGGCAAGGATTTGAAAAGAATGTCATCAGTGACACACTGAGAGAGATCCTGAAAAAAAAAAGTATAATCCTATCAGATGGATCAAACAATGTTATTTTAATAGCTACTTTATCCATAATGGTACCCCCAAAAGCACATAATGATAGGAAGTACAAGAAAAACAACAAAACCAATACAACAGCAGCAGCAGTAGAAACAACAATATTTATATAGTACCTATCACATAGGTCCTAGTGACTGGGAACTCCCTGGAACTCTCCTTGAATCTTCACACTTGATCTGGAGTTCTCCTGAGGCTATAAGCCTTTCATTATCACTATGTCCAAGTCTCTGTTAGCCCACCCCTCCATAGTCTGTTACCTCCAGATTGCCTTCTGCTACTTCCCACCCCTGATCCTATCAAAACCCCATTCTCCTGGTTTCTGGCATCCAACCTCTAGTCACCTCAGCCTACTGGCCACTCCCATCAAGATCCTCCCTGGACCCTCTGTTCCCCAAACTACTTGGCCAATCCTAGATCCCTCCCAAAGTCTTTCTGTATATAAGATCCATCCCTGCCTCCATGAAGATGCACTGATTCAATATGGCCCTCTTACCAATACAAGTGTCACAAGTGCTCAGATTCAATCTGGCCAGCTTACATTAGCAATAAAAATGTCTACCCAATATAGTGGATCTTTAATAAACTTTGTTTTTCATTGCCTAAAAGAAGGCTTGAATCAAATTCATTTGGATAAGACCCACATGTTGCTATTTTAGGTCTCAGCACTCCTAAACTTCAACACGAGTATTGTACCCATTCTACACTCTAGGAAACTGGGGTTAAGAGAGGTTAAGTGATTTATCCAAGGTCACACATTTACTAAATATCTCTAAGTATCTCAGTCTAAATTTGAACTCAAATCTTCCTGACTTCAATCCCAGCACACAATCGACTGGGCCACCTAGCTGCTTTATACAAGTATTGTTTAGTTGGAAGAGTTCTGAATTTGGAGTCGCGGGTTCTGCTCCTTATGGGAATGTGTGAACATGGAAAAAATATTTCCCTTCTCTGATCTCCATGACATCTTTTCTCCTTCAAGGAGGTGATTATTGTTACAGTTGTTCATTCCTGTTGACAACCCTTACAGATTATTTGAAACCCAATAAGATCCAAAACCTGAACTAATCAACCAAACTGCTTTATTTGGCTCTAAAAACACCCTTTCCTGTGTCAGCAACTTCAAAGACCAGATAAGGTTAACAAGTAGTATTCTTCCCGCTTGTAACCACTAAATGATAAACTAGAGCAGTGGGACTTCTCTTATGTTGACATTCTAGAGGCATATGCTTATACTGGAGAAACACAGATATCTTGGGATTGTAATTTCTAACTGACACTACTTTGTCAATTGTCTTATCTCATCTATTCAACTTAGAAACTTCCGTTGTCATGATATGGAGACTAAAAATTGGAGTTGGGATTGTTCTAAAGTGTATTTAAACTTCTTCATTCTTTTATCAGTCAGTCAGGAGTTTTCTTCTGACTCCATGATCGTGTTTAAGCAAGGACTGGGATACAATGGAAGAGAAAGAAAAGAGAAAGTTCTTAAAATAATAAGAAGAAAACTATTCTTTTTTCTCTTACCAAGGATCTCTAGTGTCAGACTTTTGCGCTTCTAAATCTGAAGATCATTTCACCAACCTTAGCTTGACATGCATGAATTTATAGCTGAATTACGGTAACTCACAGGAAAGAACAGATTCCTAAATGAGTTGAAGGGCACTCCTTTCATTCATTCCTGAAGTTTGAAAAAATGCCTGAAACATAGGAGTCACACTTATCATTCTATGACCTGGTCTGACTATATAAAGGGTATTGTGTTCCCCTGTGGGCACCACAATTAAGGGAAGAGATTAACAAACTGGAGAGGGCTCAGTGAAAGACAACTAGGATGGTAAAAAGACAGGAGTTCATGCTATATGAATACTGTTTGAAGGAATTGAGAACACTTAGCCAGGGAAAGACAAATCTTAGGGATTGAATGGGGGAGCAAGAGAAGGCCAAACAATTCCTACCATCCAGTTTTTGAAGGGATATCAGAGGGGTGAGACAGTAAAGTTATTTTCTTTGGCACTCAATGAGATGACATAAATAAGAACAATGGGCAGGGATTACAAAGAGGTAAGTCTATTCATGATTTAAGGGAAAATGTCCCCTATTCAAAATTGAAGTATGCATCATTTTGGATGGTAAAGAATTCCCCTCACTGAAGATCTTTAAGCAAAAAGTGAATGACAACTTGTGCAGGATTTTGTAAAATGGATGTTGTTTTTCAGCTCTAGGTTGAATCAGTTGCTCTTTAGGGCCCCTTATGACACTGAGATTTTGGTATGAAAGTATGTATTAAACCCAGGCTTATATTTCCAGAAATCACTCCAATGTTCATAAGATGCCATAGGTCTTCTGAGCAAAATGGCCTAGGAGATCCTTCTGGTTGGGAATCTGGAGGTCCCAGAGAATGAATTCTATAGTGTAGATTTTCTGTTTGAAATGGAAATGGATTAGTGTTCTCTACAAACTGCTGATTCACTCAGCTCAACATTCTCCCTGGTTCGGTCTGAACCTGAAGGGTTTTTCCCTTTACAAAGAGCGGGGTGAATTCCAGGAGGACTCTGATTCAGGAAGAAAAAGGATGAAAGATGAAACAGGCCTGTGTGTAGGGCTTCCCCCAGGGAAGCAGTAAAAATGGTTCAGTGAATAGAGGAGCTAAGGGAGATCAAGGCATGGCCCCATTTGAATTTCCTCTCTTTACTCCTGAGTACTTTGAAGACTTCTTAGAATTTTGTAACTTTTTTTCCATTTCCTTTTTTTATTTTGAGTTCTTGCCTGTTTCATTGTAGCTACTCACAGTAAAACTACTTGGAGAATCTAAGGATTCTGAGTACTCATTCTAGACACTCAGAGGGGGCAGAGGATGGGAAAAGCTAGAAACCTAAAGTGAGAGTGAGGAAGCCTTGCACCTGAGATAAATTCAACTCGTGTGTGTGTGTGTGTGTGTGTGTGTGTGTGTGTGTGTGTTTGTGTGTGTGTGTATTTTGGGGTGGGGGTGGTAGAGTGTTTTAATATGAATCCAAACATCACATGACCCAATTTCCTAATAAAACTTTTACAAGGATCCCTGTGCAAACAGGATCATGTATTAAATTTCCAGCTAATGGGAAGCTTGTGAACCAATCTTTCAAACGAGTAAGATATGAAATATTTATCTTACAAAAAGTCAGTTAGTAAGCATTTATAAAGAATTGTCTATATTGCTACAAAGACACGCTAAATATAGCATCTGCTCTAAAGAAGCTAACACTCTAATGGGAGGGGATGGAAATACGTAAATAGTTATGTGCATACAACATATATACAGAATAGATATTTGCTATATGCTTCCCCAATTGATTTTGTACATAAAGTAATTGAGAATGAAAGCCCCAAAAGAGGAACGATACAGTGATAAGATCCTTAGTCCAGACAACAGAGAAAAGAAATTTCGTGGGATAACATAGGATTGTGGATTACCTGGGCTTATCAATCGATAGGCATTTATTAATTATCTACAATGTGCTAGGTACTATGCTAAATACTAGGCATGAAAGACATAAAATAAGTATTATTTGCTCAGAAGGAGTTTAGATTTCTTAGGAGAAAATATAGTGTGCTTGCAGAAAATAAAAATATAACATATATGTGTGTGGGATGAAAGACCCTCACCAATTAAAAGTTAATAAAAAGCCATCTCAGGATGGAAACAGAAATAAATTTTATTCAATTCTCAAGAATTGGGCATCCCCCGCTAGAACAAATCCAGCAAGGGAAGTGCTTTACAAGAGGGAAAGCACCCATAATTATATCTAACAAAAGAGAATTCCCACCTACCTCTGACCCTTCTCACCATTGGCTGGGAGGTGGGCTTACAATCTGAGCATGAAAACTGGACAAAGAACTGGGAAACTGAGACACAGAAACTCCAATTCCCATTCCCTTAGTTAATGATTACAACTGAGGTGACATCTATGAATCTGAAGAAGGAGAATAGGCTAAGGGGAGGGGGGACCCTCTCCATTCTCTTACAGTACTTTCACAGTAAGGGAAAGCAGGTCACAGTGACCCTATTCTTACTGAGCAAATCTTTAAACCAGAACCAGAAGAAAGAACAAAAAGTTTCAGGGTAAACTTTCCCAGAGGCGGAGTCATCAGACTCTCATGGCCTCAGAATTTTCCACTTCCTTATTTCTTGGTTTTTAAAGATTTCTTATATATACATATCTTCCCTGTGAAGTCTTCACATTTTATTTACCTCACACATATGTAAATAATTTCAGACAGACAGGGCACTAGCAACTGGAGGGAGGGGTATGTTGTGGAGGAAGTCAAGAAAGGCTTATTCCAGGAGGACTTGAGCTGAGTCTTGAAGTAAACTATGGAGTCTACAAGGAGAGAATGAAGGAGAGCTGGTTAGAAATGGGACAGTCCATACAGATGATGTGGGCACAGTCTCTGAGAACCCCCTTGAACCTGGCATACAGTCTGTGGGAACTCCCTTGAGCCCCACCCTGAATCTACCCACTTGATCTAGCTTTTCAAGACCAAATAGCCTAGCCTAGCCTTCCATTGTTTGGTTACCTCTGGATTGCCTGCTGGCTGTTTCCCACCCTTGACCATGATCAAAATATCTATACCCTAGCTCTCATTGTCTGTGGGCTCCAGGTAGCTTTCAGCTATTTGCCACTCTGGAGTCTGACCTCACCCCAGTCACCCCAGTCCACTCTAAACCCCTCCTCTAGTCATCCCAGACTACTCAAGACCACCCCTCATTCCCTCCTACAATCTTTGTGTATATAAGTCTCATCTTGCCTCCATGAAGGCGCTCAGATTCAATCTAGCTCAGTAGATTGAATCTGGCCCATTTGTGAGAACAGGCATCACAAAGGGTGGGATTTCATAAGACAACCCGTTATGGCAAACGCTGAATAAACTTTGTCTTTTCCCTTGGCTGAGAAGGCTCCAGTCGAATTCTTTCGGCAGGACCCGGCATGTCGGTACTTTATCAAAAGTACCCCAAAGTAAGCACCCCTCAACCCCAAACCTCTTCACAGAGACACAGGCATTAGCTAGGATATGAGGTGTGACCAATAGCAAGCTTGTCAGTTTGGCTTAAGTATAGAGTGTATGAAGAAAATGTTGTACAATAAGCCTGGAAAAGTACTCTGGAGCCAGATTGTGAAGGGGTTTAAATGGGAAGCAGAGCAGTTGGTAATTGATCCTAGAGGCAATGGGAAGCCAGTGGACATCTGAAGAATGGGAGTGATATGGACTATTTTTTTCTTAAAGATCTTAAATTGTATTGAATTCACAGCTATATGGATAATGGGTTAGAAAGGGGAAACCATGGCAGGGAGACTAATTAGGAGGCTGTGGAAATAGCTCTGATGAACACTTCTGAGGCCTGAATGAAGATGGTGAAAACAAGTAGAAGGAAAGGGATTGTCCTGGAGAGCAATAGATATTCCCCCTACATTTGTTCCATGGGTAAAGGTTTATCTGCAACTCCTGCTTTGGCATTGATAATCATTTAATATCAATCTAGTAACTTCAATAAGAGTAAGAGCCTGAACTGATTAACCAGAGGAAGAGCTTAAACTGATTAACCAGAAGAAGAGTCTGAACCTAACAACCTCTTTGTTCTCTGAGTAAACTCAGAGAATACCTCTTCCTAGGTCAACAAGGCCAGATTGGGCTTACTTAAGGGCATTCTTTCATCTGTCTATTAACCATTAAGGATGAGACCCTTAATCCGAGAAACTATCTTGTTTAATATTTTATGGGCATATACTATGTTATGGAATGTTAATGGTAAATTAAACATAGAAATGCTGGGTTGTAGTTTCAATTGACCCTTGTCAGCTCTCTTATCTTATTGTATTTACAACCTATTCAATTTAGAAGCCCTTTTCTTGTGTCATGGTTAAACATACATCGAGATCATAAAATTGAGTAACACAGACATGCTGAGTTGCAACTGTTCTAAAAATGTATTTAAACCTTCTCATTCTTCTGTTCAGTCAGTCAGATTTTGTCTGGCTGCATACATGTATGTACCTGCTGGCTTTAAGGGAATAAATGAATAAGTAATATAAAATTTTCTGTCACCTAGCTTGTTGCCTCCTTTAACCAAACATTCAGGTCAACAGCATGCATGGATAAGGTAAAGCAAGGACAAAATAAAGGGTAGTGACAGTTAAAACCAGGGAACAAAATAAACTCAGTCATAGAATCTCAGATAATGGGGGAAATATTGCTTCCTTGAGCCTCAGAAAGGTTGATTTTGTATACAGAACTGCTTTTAAGTGTTTGACAGGCACCATAACTTCCCCTTTGGAACTACATTTTCCTCCCATTGGACTACTGAAGCACTTGGATAGGCCAGTGGACTATCTGACAACATAATCTTAACATCAAGTCTTGGGGGGGTGGAGAAGAAGGGGGGGAAGAAAATCTGGAACTTAAAATCATGTGGAACTGAGTATTGTAAACTAAAAATAAAAAATCTTAATTAAAAAATGACAATAATGAAGAGATTCTAGCAACCTGTTAAGACATATTTGAACTATGGAGGAGAGTGAGAAGAATGATCTTATAAGACCACAAAAATATAAAATGACATTGAAATGACTAATGTGGAAATATGTTTTACATGATTGCACATGTATAGCCTATATCAGATTGCTTACCATCATGGGGGGGTGGGAGGGAAGGGAGGGGCACAGAATGTGGAATTCAAAATCTTTCAAAAAATTAACATTGAAAATTCTTTATATGTAATTGGAAAAAATAAAATACTATTTTTTTAAATTACAAAATAAAAAGAAAACATTAATCAGAAGCAGAACAGAGATATTTTAGGCCAGAGAAGTTTCCCTTTGGGGAATGTGTCAGAAGGGAAACTAGTATCTTTAAAGATGCTGAACTGGTAACTCCAGCTTGGAAGACAAACAGGAACAATGGGATTTATTAAAACTAAAACAGTGGATAGGTGCTGAGGCTGAAATTCTTAAGAATGGCAAGTCAGTGCAATCCTGAAGTAAGGAACAATATGAAAGATTGGGACCATGAGTAGAGCTGCTGAAACTATGAAACCCCATGGCACTGATGATATTTGGGTGTCAGAAAGGCTGGAGATGGTCATCTGAAGACTGGCTGATTATGGAAAAGTCACGCCCGGAGCTGGGTAGAGCAAGGGATAAAAAGTCATTCGGGAAGCAAACAGTTTTATGATATATGTGTTTGAGGGTGAAAGTATTTCTGCCTGATGGGAAAATCTAGGGGAATGGATAGGGTTAAGATAAAGGCAGAAGTGTCCTACATGTATGTACGTATGTGTGTATGTATGTATGTATGTATGCATGCATGTATGTGCGTATGCATGTGTATGTGTATTGTATATATACATATACATATGTGCGTATATATGTGTGTGTGTATATATACACATACACAAACATATCAGGGCATGAGATAGAGGGGCAAGAATGCTGATTCAGGAATTACATGACTCAAAAAATGTACTACCTGCATCATTTGACAAGTCAACTAATTTCCTGGGCCTCATTTTCCTCATGTATAAAATTAGGTGGTTAAATTAAACTAGATATTGATATAGATAGTGAGAACAGTTCAGGGTCATATAGCTAATAATTTCACCTTAAATCTTCCTCACCTCTAATACAGCATTCTATCAACTATGGCACCTAAGTACCAATATTAAGGAGACTTGATTTACCTACAGAGTTTGAGTTTTAAAATATGAAAATCATAGAATTGTATATTTAGAGTTAGAAGGGGCATGCACACACACATACATACATGCAAATACATATCAGATAAGCTACAAGGTCCCTTCTACTTATACACACACCTAAGCATGTTTGTACATTTACGCACATATTTATACACATATATACATCTACTTACTTGCATGGTTATATGTTCCATATAGAAGATATATGTTCTATACAAATCATGTACATTTATATTTCTATATGTGCAGATAGATAACATATACATATATTCCTATATCTAAATATATAGATAGAGAGAGAGATTATATATAAATACATAGAGAGACATCTATATCTAGAAAGATTATATATTATATAGAGATTATATGTTATATGGGGAGATTATATATATTATATACAGGGATTATATATAGAGAGATTACATATGTATATATGTATATCATTATTGATATAGATATTTTTATCAATATCTATATAGGCAATGGATGGATATAGATGTCAATATTGATATTAATATCAAAATCCATGTCTAAACCGGCAAGTCAATTAACTGGAAATCAGTTTCCACATTTATAAAATGAAAAAATTGAACTAGAAAAGCTACAAGGTCCATTCTAACTCTAAAACTATTCATTTTAATAATAAGCAGCTCAAAGTTCACATATAAATTAATCACCATAATTTTAATAACTAGGTGGAACAGTGGATAGTGTTGTACCTAGAGTCTGTTTAAAACTGGTTTCAGACATTGCTTTGTTGTGTAATTATGAGCAAGTCACTGAAACTCAATTTGCTTCAAATTCCTTGCCTATTAAAATGGAAATTGATGATAATAATAATAATAATAATAATAATAATAATAATAATACCTACTCCTAAAATCGTCATGAGGATGAAATGGGATAATATTTATAAAGTATTTTGCAAATGTTAAACCACTATAATACTAGGCACTAATATTATTTGATGATATCTTTTAATTTAATTGCAAAATACATGCCACCACTAATGCCTTACTTCTCGATTACCTGATTGTGGCTTGGAGGTGAATTTGTTTTTTTCCTGAACATTGCCAGTAAAGTAAAGCCTCTAGTAGGTCCTTCTAAGTTTGCAAGGTTTTGATAAAGTATATGAAGTTGGAAAGTGAGTGGGAGGGGGACTGACGTAGATGAAATTTACTTTGCCTCACCACAGCCATCACCCACAGGGGAGTTGATCTTATCTTCTCCAGGTCTTCATCATTTTCTCTCTCACTGAAATCAATGCACATATTGATTCATATCTCTGTCCTTTTAGTAATGGAAGAAAGTCTGTTGGATTTTTCCACAGGGAGGTAGCAATATTTTGCTATCAGAGTCCTAAAAGCAAATTCATGAAGGTTAAAAAGTGGTTGGCTTTTGCTTGGCTGATATTATTCCACTCCTCTCCCCCAATCTTGATATTCTCTTCCCAATTTTCTGTAATTGCTAATTGTCTGCAGGAAAGATTTGCTATTAGTCAGGCTTTATGGATTCCCAGATGAGTACTAACATGTTACTCTGTAGGTGATCTTGAGAGTGGTGCCTTGAACACAGTAGATTCTTAATAAATGCTTGAAAAGTTGAATAATTATGTAATAATCATGAGCATAGGCAAATAGAAGTTATTATTAGTCAATTTCTTCCCTAAAATAACACATTCACAACTGAAATTTTTTTTTTGATATTGATCTACCTCCAAGAAATGAATAGGAATTTTCTTATCGATAGGAGAGATTACACTCTTTCTCCCACTCTAATTATACCATTTTCTATAAGGAGGGAATGACCAAAAGACTACTGATACTGTGATACTGGCTGGATTCACTATATTCCCATATGACTCAGCCAAATCAGAGTGGCAATGAATTCAAACACAGGCACGCAATGTTTCTACAGATTATGTGCTTATGCATTATATAAACCAATCTATGCATAATGTTATATACTTCAAGGTCACAAATATACACATATTTTTATATATACAAACATGTATACATAAATGTATGTAAATATTCAAATACATCTGTACATGTATATTTTTTTTGTATGTATGCATCCAGAAAGCACCTTAAGCCCTGTGCAAGGTCATCTATTGTTTTACAATATCTACACACACAGTGTAGCTTGAAAGTCACCTATTCTATAAGCCTGTTTGACAATTATCTTATAAAGTCTGGATGGCAAAATATATCCTCCAAAATCTGAGCACTGTGATTCAATAACAGAAGCCAATCCTGGATTTAGTTTAGGTATTCGTTTGTATCATAATTTAAAATGAGCTGTATAGTAGCAGATCGAAAGCTGTTCTTGGAACCAGGAAGACCTGAGTTAAAGTCACACCTCTGATACCTAATGTCTGAGTAAACTCAGGTAAGACATTTAGCTTTTCGGTCCTCTGGTAAGTAGAAGTTAATACAGAGAGTTTCCATATCTAAGAGTTCACTATATCAGGAAATTACAGGTTCAGCTGCTATTTCTATAAATCAAAAAGAAGTTGCCCAATCCTGAAAAGAAAGACACACACACATGTACAAACTCATATACATGTATGTATATATGAATGTTTGCATATGTATATATATAGAGAGAGATATGTATACTTATATATACTTATGTAAGTATATCTGCTTATATTTACTTATGCAAGTACATATACTTATATACTCATATATACACATATGTAGGTGTATATATTTATAGATTCACAGAATTTTTAAATGTATAGAATATGTCAATCTCTGAATAACTGATGTTGTAGAGGTCATCCAAATGTCAAAAGGCAAATGTAAGGTGGGAATGAATAGGCTGCCACATATCACCAATGAAGACTCAACCACTGAAATCATAGTGAATTACATTATAAAAGTGATATTTGGTCAGAAGGTGAGGTAGATTGATTATTGGATCTTAGATTTAAAGCTGGGAAAGACTTTAGAAGCCAGGCACTACAACAATCTCATTTTATAGAGAAGTTCACTAAAGCCCAAAGAAGTTAGATGATTTATCCAAGGTAATGCAGATATCAAGAAGAGGCAGGATTCAAAGTCATGTCCTTTGATTTTAAATTCAGGGTTCTTTCTTCTATGTTCTATAGCAAGAGTAGGGGTGGGGAACAACATGTTTAGCCTATATGTTCCATTAGTACCCATGGAGCACTAAGATCTCAGGTGAAGTTTCCTTAGCACATTGCATGAGTCCTCAGTAGAAAGTTTATAGTAGGACAGAAGCATAGGTTTCATAAAAACAAGAAAACATGGATTGGTTATATATACCACTGGAATTAATGATCATATCAATGTAATTCCAATGTAATTCCAGATCCATTTGAGTTTTGGAGCATCAAAATAATAGATCACAGCCTACAACATGGATAATATCCATGAAGAGATCAAATTTGAAGCTGCGGAAACATATTTATTTTTTTTCCTTAATTTGCTAAGGACTTCTAGTGTTGCATAAACTTTTACCACATTGGAAGTTATTACTACCTGTATGACTTTAGATGACTTATTTCCCTTCTCTGGGCCTTAGTTTCTTCATTTGCAAAGTGAAATGATTGATGTAAAATAGATAACCTCCAAGATCTCTTTCACACATTGAGTCTATGACTCATGGGTAAAGGGAATATTATAAGTTTAGTAATGGTCTCCTTTTTTATTCCTTGTAAATGGAAGGGAAAATTGTAAATAATCATTAAAGATTACTTACTTAAAAAAAGTCAGAATGTCAGCCTGTCAGCAAGTATTTATTGAACTTTTACTATGTGCCAGAAACTGAGCTATACATTAGGAATGCAAATAGAAGAATAAAGATAAACCCAAAAAGGCCAGCTTCTGGGCTAATAATTGACTATTTCACAAAAACTGTTGGGAAAATTGGAAAATGGTAGGGCAAAAACTGGGCATAGACCAATATCTTACACCATATACCAAAATAAAGTCAAAATGGGTTCATGATTTAGGAGTAAAAGCTGATACTATAAGTAATTTGGTAAAGCAAGGAATACTTTACTTATCAGATTTATGGAAAAGTAAAGAATTCATGACTCAACAAGAGATAGAGAGCATTACAAAATGCAAAATGGATAATTTTGATTATGTCAAATTGAAATGTTTTTGTACAAAAAAAGCCAATGCAACAAGAATTAGGAGGGAAGCAGAAAATTGGGAGAAAATCTTTGCAACTAGTATCTCTGATAAAGGCCTCCTCTCTAAAATACACAGGGAGCTGAGCCAAATATATAGGAATACAAGCCATTCCCCAATTGAGAAATGGTCAAAGGATATGAACAGGCAGTTTTCAGAGGAAGAAATTAAAGCTATCTATAGGCATATGAAAAAATGCTCTGGATCACTACTGATTAGAGAAATTCAAATCAAAACAACTCTTAGATACCACATCTCTCCTGTCAGATTCGCTAAAATAACAAAACAGGAAAATGATAAATGCTGGAAAGGATGTGGGGAAATTGGAACATTGTTGCATTGCTGGTGGAGTTGTGAGCTGATCCAGCCATTTTGGAGAGCAGTTTGGAACTATGCCCAAAGGGCTATAGATATGTTCCTACCCTTTGACCCAGCAATACCACTTCTAGGGTTGTATCCCAAAGAAATCACACAAGTGGGAAAAGGACCCATATGTACAAGGATATTTATAGCAGCTCTTTTTGTGGTAGCCAAGAATTGGAAATCAAAGGGATGCCCATCAATTGGGGAATGGCTGAACAAGCTGTGGTATATGAAGGTGATGGAATACTATTGTGCCATAAGAAATGGGGATGATGCAGACTTCGTAACAACCTGGAAAAACCTACACGACATAATGCTGAGTGAGCGGAGCAGAGCCAGGAGAATGTTGTTCACAACCACAGATATATGGATTCTATGAGGACCAACCCTGAGATACTGCACTCTTCTCAGAAACCTAAGGGGCAAGGACAACTCCAGGGGACTCATGATGGAGAATGTTATCTACATCCAGAGAAAGAACTGTGAAGTTTGAATACAGATTGAGGCGTACTACATGCTTGCCTTTTTTGCTTCTCTTTTGTTTTTGTTTTTGGGTTGGTTTTTTTTTTGGTTTTGTTTCTTCTTTCTCATGATTCGTTCCATTGGTCAAAATTCTTCTCCACAACTTGACTGGTGCATAAATTAATTCAATGCAAAGTTATACATGACAGTTATATGAGATTCCATGCTGTCTTGGGGAGGGAGGCGGGAGAGAGGGGAGAAAATCTGGAACTCAAAACTATGTAGAACTGTGTGTGGTAAACTAAAAATAAATAAATAAATTTTAAAAAAAATTTTTAAAGAAAGAATAAAGAAGATAGTCCCTGCACTCAAAACTTACAGATATTGAATGACTGCAAAGCATAGAATATCCTAATCTCTAAAGAATTGCTATGGTAGAGGTTATCCAAATGGCAAAAAGACAGACCTATAGTGGGAAAGAGAGAAGAAAATGCATTAAAAAGAGATGAAAATAGGGCAAGAGGAGAGAAGATGGCGGGGGGGTGAGGGAGTGGTGAGAGGGTGAGATGCTATGGAGATTTATCAGTAGTGGAGCCTAGGGAGGAATGATGACAATTTTGACCTATGTCTCATTCTTAAATTTGAGGTTCTGGGAGGTACCAGCCAATCAGAAGGAGAGACTGCAAAGTCTAACATCACTTTTAATGCGAGTAGTTCAGGAGTAGAGTCTGAAATGGAGCCTACCAGTCTTGAATTTTACTTTGAGACCTAATCTTTCTTTTGTCTTTATGCTGAGTATTGTTTTATTACTCACTTCAGTCTCCCTAACCCCACAAGGAGGAGGAATGAAGGAAGGGGAAGGAAGCTTTGGTAAAGTGCTAAAAAATACTCACTTCCATTCAAAGACATTCAGTGCCTCCCTATTACCAAATGCATAAAATTCAAATTCTTTTGGCTGTCTTTTAAGTCTCTCTCCAATATATTGTCCTAATCTCATGGGCTGTCTTGAGTGATGATGAGTTCCTCATTATTAGAGACCTAAACGTCAAACTACTACCTTAGATTCATTTAATATTTCATGGTTATGAGTGCTTCAATATTCTAGTTCTCTATTGCTTCTAAGACTTATCATATGACTTACCCACATCTTTTGGGGGCCAGACGGTTCCTTTGTGAAGAATTTTAAGCCACTTCTCATAGGGATGATATGCTTTATGAATAAAAGTTTGAATGATTTTTTTAAAAGAATGGTGTTTATTATTGTGCAAAGTGCTGCGCTACACACTGGAAATAGAAATAGAATGAACTGAGATTCTAATGGGGGAGATAATATCTGTATCTGTGTATCTTAACATATGTAGATATTTATATCAATATCAATATAGATAACCTCAGCTACAAGACAAATGGAAAGGCCCTATAGACACAAGGACTTAGTAGCAAAACAGTAGTGCATCTACTTTAATGGAATTTTTATTGACGAATGCATATCTGTTTCTTTTATCAAACTCTTCAATACTGCTAAGGTCTTTGGTGGAGAGGTCCTTCTTTTCTGAGTCTTCAGTAACTTTGTCTGCTGGAGAGGCAAGAGATATATCACCTGTCAAAGAAGTTGCCATGTAATATCATCGCAAGGGTTGCTCCCCTAGATGTGTATTTGGGAGCCAGTATGGAAGCAGATTGGGGTGGGATGCCACCATTCCAAGCCCAGGGTCCTGGGTGATCTCCCCCTGGTTCTGAGAGAATTTTGCCATTGAGGTGGTCCTTTCCATTATTCTTTGAGTCACTTGTGATTTGATTTCTTTAAGATGGCTCTTCATGGGTCTCTGTCTATATCCATGTGTGTATAAATTGACAAGATGTATGTCTGTGCTCAAGGGTTCCACAGGCCTCTTGGACCTATTGAAACTTCCAAAGAAAATATTTCAGAGTATTCAACACAAAGAGGCACAATAATAGAATCATAGATACTTTTTTAAATACCTGAAAAATCCTATTAATTTTCTTCACATAAATATTAAAAATATAATTTTATATATGAACATTTGAATTACATGTGTACACACATATGCAAACTATATGTATGAATACACAAATATATGTGTAATATGGATTTACATCATATATATTTCACATATCTTTTATTTGTGTGCAAATTTACATAAACTACTCATATGACCCCCTAAACCTACGTATCCTCAGATTAGACCAAGCTTAACATCTCAACCAGCCATCTACCATGGCTACCTTCTTGCCCTGTATATTACTTATGCTTCCTATTATATTAGATTTTGAGATCCTTGAGGGTAGGGAGTACATTTTACTTCTTTCTCTACCCTCAGTAATTAGCACAGTGCCTTCTATCATCCCCTCTCTCTTATCCCCTTCCCCCCAAGTCTCCCGTGGGTTAAGGTACACAACTGTATGTGTATTTTATGCCTTCCTTAAGCCAAATCTGATGAGAGCAAGATTCACTCATTCCCTTTCACCTGCCCACTCTTCCCTTCCAATAGAACTGCTTTTTTCTTGCCACTTCTATGTGAGATAATTTAACCCATTCTATCTCTATCTTTCGCTTTCTCCCAATATATTCCTCTCTCACCCCTTAATGTTATTATTTTTAGATATCATCCCTTCATATTCAATTCACCCTGGGCTCTCTGTCTATATACATAT
Source organism: Trichosurus vulpecula (assembly GCF_011100635.1). NCBI lineage: Eukaryota > Metazoa > Chordata > Mammalia > Diprotodontia > Phalangeridae > Trichosurus > Trichosurus vulpecula. The sequence goes on along the minus strand of NC_050581.1, from coordinate 106,723,178 downwards.
ATATATTCCCTTCAAATTTTCAGGGGGTGGAGCCAAGATGGCTGCTGGAAAGCAGAGACTTGCTTAAGTTCTCCTCCACATCCCTCAAAACACCTGCAAAAAATGACTCTGAACAAATTCTAGAGCTGCAGAACCCACAACATAGCAGATGGAAACAGGTCTCCAGCCCAGGAGAGTGTGGATGTTCACTGGGAAAGGTCTATCACAGGATGCTGGGAGCAGAGCACAACCCAGCATGAGCTGTGCCAGGAGAGACCACACCCAGAGTCAGCCAGCCAGAACAAGCCTTGGGGCCATGAATCAAAGAGCCATGGCAGTTACCAGACTTCCGAACCCACAAACTCCAAAGAGCAGGTTAGAGGGAAACTGCAGAACTGAGTGAGGAGAGGTTCTTGGGGGAGGAGGAGCACTATGGTGACAGAAGCTGTGGTGATGGTGGAGTAGAAGAAGCTCTGAAAACAGCAGTGCAAGGCCTGTAAAGCTTGGGACAAAGTGCTTAAGATTTGAGTCAGATACGGGTTGGGGGTTCTTGGGGAAGGAGGAGTGCTAGTGTGACAGAGCTGGCTGTATAGAAATAGCTCTGAAAACAACAGTGCATCCCCTCAAGCTTGGCCCAAAGTACTCTTTACTCTACAAGCAGTCATACACTGCTAAAAAACTCAAGGGTCAAGTGAGTTGGCTGGGAAAATGGCCAGACAGTGAAAACGGATTCAGTCTCAGACTTTGGAATCTTTATTTGGTGACAAAGACCAAAACATACAGCCAGAAGAAGTCAACAAAGTCAAAGAGCCTACATCAAAAGCCTCCAAGAAAAACATGAACTAGTCTCAGGCCATGGAAGAGCTCAAAAAAGCTTTGGAAAAGCAAGTTAGAGAAGTAGAGGGAAAATTGGGAAGAGAAATGAGAGTGATGCAAGAAAACCATAAAAAACAAGTCAATGACTTGCTAAAGGAGACCCAAAAAATACTGAAGAAAACAACACCTTTAAAAATAGACTAACTCAAATGGCAAAAGAGCTCCAAAAAGCCAATGAGGAGAAGAATGCCTTGAAAGGCAGAATTAGCCAAATGGAAAAGGAGGTCCAAAAGACCAGTGAAGAAAATACTACCTTAAAAATTAAATTGGACTTTCCGACCTGGTCCCCGGCAGGATGGCTCCCGCGAAGAAAGGTGGAGAGAAAAAGAAGGGACGTTCTGCCATCAACGAGGTGGTGACCAGGGAGTATACCATCAACATTCACAAGAGGATTCATGGAGTAGGCTTCAAAAAGCGAGCTCCCCGGGCTCTGAAAGAAATTCGCAAATTTGCCATGAAAGAAATGGGAACTCCAGATGTACGCATTGACACCAGACTCAACAAAGCTGTTTGGGACAAAGGAATAAGGAATGTCCCATACCGTATCCGAGTGCGTTTGTCCAGGAAACGCAATGAGGATGAAGATTCACCTAACAAGCTGTATACCTTGGTTACTTATGTACCTGTCACCACTTTCAAAAGCTTACAGACAGTCAATGTGGATGAAAACTAAATTGAACTTCGTTTAAATAAAGTTATAAAATGTCAACTAAAAAAAAATTAAATTGGAGTAAGTGGAAGCTAGTGACTTCATAAGAAATCAAGATATTATAAAACAGAACCAAAGGAATGAAAAAGTGGAAGACAATGGGAAATATCTCATTAGAAAAATCACTGACCTGGAAAATAGATCCAGGAGAGATAATTTAAAAATTATTAGACTACCTGAAAGCCATGATCAAAAAAGGAGCCTAGATATCATCTTTCAAGAAATTATCAAGGAGAACTGCCCTGATATTCTAGAGCCAGAGGGTAAAATAGAAATAGAAAGAACCCACCGACCATCTCCTGAAAAAGATCTTAAAACGAAAACTCCTAGGAATATTGTTGCCAAGGTCCAGAGCTCCCAGATCAAGGAGAATATGCTGCAAGCAACCAGAATGAAACAATTTGAGTATTTTGAAAACACAATCAGAATAATACAAGATCTAGCAGCTTCCACATTAAAGGATGGAAGGGCTTGGAATACAATATTCTGGAGGTCAATGGAGCTAGGTTTAAAATCAAGAATCACCTACACAGCAAAACTGAGTATCATGCTCCAAGGCAAAATATAGACTTTCAATAAATAGAGGACTTTCAAGTTTTCTCAGTGAAAAGACCAGAGCTGAATAGAATATTTGACTTTCAAACACAAGAATCAAGAGAAGCATGAGAAGGTAAACAAGAAAGAGAAATCACAAAGGACTTACTAAAGTTGAATTGTTTTGTTTACATTCCTACATGAAAAGGTGATGTGTGTGATTCAGGAGACCTCAGTATTAGGGTAGCTGAAGGGCATATACATATATGTGTATGTGTATATATATATATACATATATATATATGTATATATATATATACACACACATATATATATATATATATACATATATATGTGTGTGTGTGTGTAGACAGAGGGCACAGGGTGAGTTGAATATGAAGGGATGATATCTAAAAAAATCAAATTAAGGGATGAGAGAGGTATATATTGAGAGTGGGAGAAAGGGAGATATAGAATGGGGAAAATTATCTCACATAAAAGTGGCAAGAAAAAGCAGTTCTGTAGGAAGGAAAGAGGAGGCAGGTGCAGGGGAATGAGTTAATCTCACTCTCATCGGATTTGACCGGAGGAGGGAATAGCATATACAATCAATTGGGTTTCTTACCCCACAGGAAAGAAGGAGGAAGAAGATAAAAAAGGAGGAACGATAGAAGGGGGGGCAGATAGGGGGAGGAGGAAATCAAAAGCAAACACTTTTGAAAAGGGACAGCGTCAAGGGAGAAAATTGGAGAAAGGGGGATAGGTTAGGAAGGAGCAAAATATAGTTAGTCTTTCACAACATGAGTATTGTGGAAGGGCTTTACATAATGATACTCATGTGGCCTATGTTGAATTGCTTGCTTCTTAGGGAGGGTGGGTCAGGAGGGAAGAGGTGGGAGAATTTGTAACTCAAAGTTTTAATAACAGATGTTCAAAAAAAAAGTTTTTGCATGCAACTAAGAAATAAGATACACAGGCAATGGGTCATAGAAATTTATCTTGCCCTACAAGAAATTAAGGGAAAAGGGGATGGGAGTGGAGTGGGGTGACAGATGTGTTGGTAAGCAAAATAGGCTCCTTAGCACTTAGTTGAAGTGCCCTTGAATAGTTTGGCTTTTGTTCCCTTTGAGTAATTCATTGAGCCTTACTAGGTGCTAAGCCCCAGGCCCAAACCGCTATTAGGTGCAAAACCTTAGTGGGTGTGGATTGGCAACTAAGGAGGGGCCCAAGATGGGGCTAACTCCAGGGAGGGCCTAGTTTACATGTCTGGGAGAGCAGAGGCTCTTAGACCATGTGGGTTTAAGTCCATCTCTTTGTGACGATTCTAGGTCAGGTGGGTGAATTGCATGTGCTACTCACCCCTGATGGTGAAAAAGATATAAAAACCAGGGGTTGGCTCTCTGTCTTTGGAGCTCTACCTGCATTAGTGGTGGCATGCGTGACTCTGGGCCAGCCCTTGTTGCGAGCTCCCAGGCTGAACCTAGATGTTGGTAACTATGAATCTGTATTTGGTCTGTCTGTTGATGTTTGTAATTCGTTTGTATTTTGTTCTGAAATTCAGGGTGCTGGCTATTTCCCCTGAACTAAGTGAATGCTGTCTGTATGCTGGATTAAAGTAAACTTGTCAACCCCTTAACCTTGCTTTCCTTAGTTAAGCAGATCAAAAGAACCCTTGCTGTTGGCAGCTTTCTGGGTGCTGGCTGTGGGTGGATCTTACACCCCCACAGAAGCTGCTAGCTGGATTGTTGAAACAACAGAAGGGAGGGCTGACTGGGGAATGGGGCAACCAGAATATATGCTATCTTGGAGTGGGTAGGAGGGTAGAAATGGGGAGAAAATTTGTAATTCAAACTCTTGTGAAAATCAATTCTGAAAACTTAATATATATAATAAATTAAAAATAAAACAGACTGAGCCAAACATCAAAAGAGCTCCTAAAAGCCAATGAGGAGAAAATGCCTAGAAAAGGCAAAATCAGCCAAATTGAAAAAGGGGATCCAAAAGACCACTGAAGAAAATACCACCTTAAAAATTAGAGCAGAGCAAGTGGAAGCTAGTGACTTTATAAGAAATCAAGATATTATAAAACAGAACAAAAGGAATGACAAAATGGAAGACAATGTGAGATATCTCATTGGAAAATCTGCTGACCTGGAGAATAGATTCAGGAGAGATAATTGTCGCCAAATTCCAGAGTTGCCAGGTGAAGGAGAAAATAACGCAAACAGCCAGAAAGAAACATTTTGAATATTGTGGTAACAAAATCAGGATAACACAAAATCTAACAGTCTTTACATTAAGGGATTGAAGGGCTTGGAATATGATATTGTGGAGGTCTGATGAACCAGGATTAAAACCAAGAATCACCTATCCAGCAAAATTGAGTATAATGCTCCAAGGCAAAATATGTCTTTTCAATAAGATAGAGGACATTCAAGCTTTCTCAGTGAAAACGCCAGAGTTGAAGAGAAAATTTGGCTTTCAAATACAAAAATCAAGAGAAGCATGAAAAGGTAAACAACAAAGAGAATTCATAAGGGACTTGATAAAGTTGAATTGTTTTGTTTACATTCCTAAATGGAAAGATGATGTGTGTAATTCCAGAGACCTTTCTCAGTATTAGGGGAGTTGAAAGAATTATAGACAGAGGGCACGGGATGAGTTGAATATGAAGGGACGGTATCTAAAATGGTGAAATAAATTGAAGGGGTGAGAGATGAATATATTGAGAGAAGGAGAAAGGGAGAGATGGAATGGGGTAAATTATCTCATGTAAAAGTGGCAATAAAAAGCAGTTCTGTTGGAAGGGAAGAGGGGGCAGGTGAGGGGGAATGAGTTAATCTTACTCTCATCGGATTTGACCTGAAGAGGGAATAACAGACACACTCAATTGGCTATCTTACTCCACAGGAAAGTAAGAGGAAGTGGATCAAAAGGGGGGGGATTATAGAAGGGAGAGCAGATGGGGGAGGAGCTAATCAAAAACAAACACTTTTGAAAAGGGACAGGGTCAAGGGAGAAAATTGTATAAAGGGGAACAGGATAGGATGGAAGGAAATGTAGTTAGCCTTTCACAACATGAGCACTGTGGAAGTGTTTTACATAATGATACATGTGTGATCTATGTTGAATTACTTGCCTTCCTAGGGAGGGCCTGTGGGAAGGGAAGAGGGGAGAGAATTTGGAACTCAAAGTTTTAAAAGCAGATGCTTAAAAAAAAGTTGTTTTTTTTGCATATAGCTGGGAAACAAGATATACAGGGAATGGGGCATAGAAATCTATCCTACCCTACAAGAAAGTACGGGGAAAGGGGATGGGGGGGAGTGGGGTGAAAGAAGGGACAGCTGACTGGGGAATGAGGCAATCAGAATATATGCGATCTTGGAATGGGGGGAGGGTAGAAAAGGGGAGAAAATTTGTAACTCAAAATCTTGTGGAAATCAAGGTTGAAAACTAGAATATTAAATAAAAATGATAAAATTTTAAAAAAGAAAGTCAAATTTTCTCTTCAGCTCTGGTCTTTCATCAAGAAACCTGGGAAGTCCTCTATTTATTGAAAATCCACATTTTGCCTTGGAGTATGATAATCATGTTTGCTGTGTAGTCAATTCTTGATTTTAATCCTAGCTCCTCTGACCTCCAGAATACCATATTCCAAGCCCATTGATCCCTTAATGCGGAAGCTGTTAGTTCTTGTGATATCCAGATTGTGTTTCCACAATACTCAATTTGTTTCTTTCTGGCTACTTGCAATATTTTCTCCTTGACCTGGGAACTTCGAATTTGGCAACAATATTGCTAGGAAATTTCTTTTTGGGATCTTTTTCAAGAGATGTTTGGTGGATTCTTCCAATTTCTATTTTACCCTCTGGTTCTAGACTATCAGGGCACCTTTCCTTGATAATTTCTTGAAAGATGATGTCTAGGCTCTTTTTTGATCATGGCTTTCGGGTAGTCCAATAATTTTTCAATTATCTCTCCTGAATCTGTTCTCCAGGTCAGTGGTTTCTCCAATGAGTTATTATTCATTGTCTTCCATTTTTTTCATTCTTTTGATCATGTGTTATAATTTCTTGATTTGTGATTAAGTCACTAGCTTCCACTTGCTCCACTCTAATTTTTAAGGTAGTATTTCTTCAGTGATCTTTTGGACCTCCTTTTCCATTTGGCTAATTCTGCCTTTTAAGGTGTTCTTCCCCACATTGGCTTTTTTTGAGCTCTTTTGCCATTTGGGTTAGTCTATTTCTTAAGGTAATATTTTCTTCGATATTTTTTAGGTCTCCTTTAGCAAGTCATTGACTTGTTTTTCATGATTTTCTTGCATCACTCTCATTTCTCATCCCAATTTTTCCTCTACTTCTCTTACTTGACTTTCCAAACCCTTTGTGAGCACTTCCATGGCCTGAGACCAATTCATATTTTTTCTTGGAGGCTTTTGATATTGGCTTTTTGACTTTGTTGAATTCTCCTGGCTATATGTTTTGATGTTCTTTGTCACCTAAAAAAGATTTTATAGTCTGAGTCTTAGTCTGAGTCCTTTTTCGCTGCCTGGTCATGTTCCCAGCCACCTACCTGACCCTTAAACTTTTTGCCAGGGTATGATTGCCTTCAGAGTAGAGGGTACTTTGTCGAAACTTTAGGATCCAAGCACTGGTGTTTTCAAAGCTACTTCTACACCAGTCACTGCAATCTCTGCAACACCAGCACTCCTCCTCTTCCAAGAACTGGTAACCAGCACTGCAACCCAGATCCAAGCAGGGCAAAGCAAGACAAGCCTGCCTGTGCACCAGCAAAGCAAATCCCTGCACTCTCATTCTGATCTGCCACTTGATTCCTCCCACTGAGTGGGCCTGGGATTGAAGCAGCCGCAGGAGCTTCCTGCTGCTGCTGTTGCAACCTCTTCCACCCCTGGGGCTGGGACCAGACCTCTCACTTCTCTCGACTGGATCTAGCAGTTTTCCCATTAACCTGCTCTGTTGAATTTGGCATTTGTGTATTGAAAAATCTGGTAACTGCCACAGCTCAGGGATTCATGGCCCTAAGGCCTGCTCCGCCCGACTCCGAGTCTGGTCATTCCTGTGGTGAGACCAATGCTAGTCTCAGCTCTGCTCCCAGAATGGTGTGGTAGACCCTTATCACTGATCATCCAGGCCATCTTGGGCTGGAGACTTGTTTCCCTCTGTTATTTCATGGGTTCTGTAGCTCTAGAATTTGTTCAGAGCCTTTTTTTACAAGTGTTTGGAGGAGTTTTGGGGAGAGCTTAAGTGAATCCCTGTTTTATAGCTGCCATTTTGGCTCCACCCCCAATTTTAGCTATTTTTAAGTCCATCTAATATAGAATCAGAACACGAAGGCTCCAACCACCCACCCTCCACACCAACATGAGCTGTTAACTAATTCTCATTATATCCTTGTAATTTGAATTATGGAAGTAATTGCCATTGGTTCTAGGGAGATATGGTACCATTATTTCCACTGAAGTCTCCCAGAAATAATGGAAATAGCATTTGGGAGGGATTTTAGATAAGTGACCCAGTAGATTGATTGTTGGTCTTGGAGTCAGGGAGAACTGAGTATCAATCTGCCTATAACATTTACTAGGCTTGAAGACTCTGACAAAATGACAACTTACATCAGCTTCTGGTTTCTCACCTTTAAAAGGGGGTAATAATGTCAGCTATCTCATCATATTTTTATAACAATTAAACTATGTAACATATGTAAATGATTTTTGCAAACCTTAAAATATATGAATGTAAATGATGATGATGAGTAAGAGTATAATGATATCATAGACAGGATTCATGCTTTAGGTAGAAACATGTATATCCTTCCTATTTTTATTCTGTGTTTAGCAGCAATTAAATGACATTTTTTTCAGCTTATTGTAAAGGTCATGATTCTTTTTTTAATAAGGAACCTGCTATACCTAAAATATCATAAATTAAAATAATAGTCATTTCCATAAGCTTCTTTGAACTATTGGCATTTGATAATATAAAAGACTTCTTATCATGACTCGTTTTATAAACTATGTAATTTCATAATAAATGGTCTATCATGCTATAAAATCATAAAAGTTGTTTAGGAAGGTATTGAAAGACTAATCAGATGGATATCATTTCAAAGAAAACATTCAATTACCACAAACTATCATAAATAGAGTAATCAAAGAATTCAGATTCAAATTATAGTAAATATGAATATTTAACTTGTTAAATGATCTCTTTCTTCTATTGCTTTAATTTTCATTTTGTTATTAATTACCTTTGTTCCGTGATTTATCAAACTAGAAATAGTAGTTTTGGGGAAAGCATTGGAAATAAAAGCAAGCAAGATAAATCGTTAGAGGATGTATACAAGAAAAGGTATAGGTTGCTGTCATTGCTTATATCATATTTTCAATTTAATTCATTTAGTTTCATCAGACATGTACTATAAAGCTCACTAGGAAAACATTGTGGCTCTATGTAGCACTTGAGTAGAAAATAATATTCAAGTAAGTGGCAAAGTAACTAGTGTGAATATGGTATTGCCCTGCCTGCTATTGTCTCTAATGTTTTTTTTTTTTGTTGTTGTTATTTTATATTATTTTATATAGTTCATGGGGCAGCTAGATGGTACAGTGCATAGAGTGCTGGGCCTGGAGCCAGGAAGACCTGAGTTCAAGTGTTACTTCATAAACTTACTTGCTCTATCACCCTGGGCAATTCACTTACCCCTGTTTAACTCAATTTCCTCATCTGTAGAAAGAGCTGGAGAAGGAAATGGTAAACCACTTGAGTATCTTTGCCAAGAAAACTCTAAAAAGGGATAACAAGAAGTTGGACACAAATGAAAATTACTGAACAACAAAATATGCATGATATAAAATCACAGAATCCAATATCCCTGACCTTGATGTTTTGAATCATGTCCCACACTCATGCTCTGTTTATTTTGTGTTTTCTTTAGAACTCACAAGAGAAAGCCTGTCTTTCAGAAACTTCTGCAGTACTTGTTTATAGATAACTTGTAAAAGAAAAGTTGACCCTGCTTTTTCTAGTGTTCTCAGCAGCCTCACTGAAGCATCTCTCACATTGTTTCTTTCATAGTAGTGCAGAAATTGTTTGTATGTAGTTGTCAAGGAGAGAGTCCAAATTTTAGCTAGTTTCCCTTTCAGGGAAAAATGATCATTTCATATATATTTCCAAAGGCAGTTATTTGCAATTCAGAAGTCAAGAACGAATCTGAGATGTATATACTGAAGGTAAAGAGGGAAATAAAGCTGATGGATCTTGCATGAAAGTATATAGATGGCATAAAAAGACATGTGATCATGCTACCATATACTATTGGATCTGGGAGATACAGGAGTTTTACTCCATCATTTTACAGATGGAGAAACTGAGGCCCAGAGAAAGAAATCAATTTCTCCAGCACTTGAACTTACTATAAATAGCAATTGAAATTGAAATTATCTAGTTTTAAATCTAGTGGTCTTTTGAATATACCAAACTGCCTTTCAGGGATAAGCAACCTATTCTCCCATCTTTCTGTTGCTCTACCCAAATATAGTCAAAGCCTCTCTAACCATTTTTCTCTGCTGTTCCCTGTGACACTACAGATCTATCTTTTTATTTAAAAGGATACATGAAGAAACCAAAGATTTGAGAGAGTATGATTAAAAACAAGCCTTACTCTAGAATTTGAGGTTGTAGGTCCAGCTCCCATCTTTATGATGACTAGCTTTGTGACTTTGGACAAGTAATTATTCCTGCTAGATTTCATTTGCCTCACTTGCAAATTGAGGAATTTATACCAAATGGCCTATAACGTTCCTTCTAGTTTTTTCTTTTGGATGAATCAATAAGAATTTATTAAGTCCCAAATTTGCGCCAAGCACTGCGCTAGGGAAAAAAGAGAAAAATGAAACAGATCCTGCTCTCTGAAAAATAAGAAAGGTAATAATTGTAATTTATTATTTATTTATATAATTTGTCCTAATATTACAACTTCCATATCAGTTTTTAATACAGATGTAATAAAATCTAATATTTTTATTAAAATTAAGGCTATTGGAATATTTTTCATTACAATGCTCTGATGAGATAAGCAGTTATATGTTATTATCATAATTCTACAAAACAAGACACTGAGTCTCAGAAAGATTAAGTGATGGTTCTGGCCATCACTCTGGTAAATGTAGAAGCCAGATTTCAAAACCAAGTCTCATGACATTATGTCAATGTTTCTTCAGTTGATAACAGGATAACAAATATAAACCAATATGTTACATACATAAGATGGACATTTTTTTCCAGATTACATCCTTGAGAGCCTGACCTTTACAGTTATGCCTCTGACATAAACCTTTTTTGAAGGGATCCATCACCTGAAGTACCATTAAAGCAGATGACAGTATAATGTTTAAGGCCTAGAGTTAGAAGTCCTTAGTTTAAATTTAACCTGAAATACTTAGCTGTATGACCCTGGGCAAGTCATTTAATGTCTAACTGCCTAAATTTCCTCTGTTGTCTTATGAGGATAATAAGAACCCCAGACCTTGTTATGAGAATCAAATAAGATAATATTTATAAAAAGAACTTAGCATAGTTCCTGGAACATAGTATGCACCATATAAATATTTATTCCCTCCTTCCTTTCCCTTCCCATTTTCAGGTCATTGGCCCTGTTAACCAGTCCTGGTGCATACACACACACACACCTCATTAAGCTTTTGTCCCATTAGGGGTCATAATAAGGGGACAATTTAGAACATTGTTGATTAACTATAGAGCACAAAAATTACCCATTAAGAATAGATATCTGTCTGAACCAAGAAAAGGTCCCTATTAGAAATGTCCAATATGAGCTGTGTATGGATATGACAGACTTACAGTCAAAATTTATAATAAGCTTAAGGGAAATCAAAAGAAAACATAAGAACATAAATTCTGTCTCCTTATATTGCCTTTTTTATTTTTAAATCCCTTATTTTCTACATGTAACAACTAAAGCTGAGAGAGCAATTCGCCTAAGCCATATAGACACATATGACTTGACCTCTCTCTAGGTTTATAAAAAACCTTCACATGTATGATTTCATTTGATCCTTACAACATTTCTATAAGGCTTGCACTCTAGGTATTATTGCAATAATTTGTTAAATACGTAATTTGTGTTCCCCTGTGCTTCAGTCCCATATCATTGCCTATTTGATATTTTGAACCAGATGTCCCATAAAAATCTGCAGCTTAACATTTTCCCCCAAACCCATTCTTCTTCCAGATTTCTCTATTTATCATCATTCTTCTGATCACCTACATAACTCTTGATTTGTTCTCCCCCAACTTACATATCTGGTGGTTAAATCTCATTTCTACATCCACATCTCTACAAATTTTTTGTTCTCTCTACTCATTCAACAACAACCCCATTGAGGATTTTGCTACTTCTTGCAAGCACTATTGCAATCACCTTCATATAAAATATGAATAAAATTCATCTACCTGCTCTGGATCTCTCCTCTATTTAATCCATCCTCATTTCAGCTGCCAAAGTAATTTTCCTAACATGTAGGTCTGATAATGTAATCCCCTAAACAACAAAATTCAGTGGCTCCCTGTTGCCTCTAGGATCAAGCATAAAGTCCTGTGTTTGGTGTTTAAAGACCTATATAACATGTATCCAGCTCACCTTATATTTTTGAGGTGGGGATAGCAAGGTTTTACCCAATATGACTTTTACCAGGACAAAACCACCTAAAGCTCCTTGTTTGCACAGTGCCTGACAGTAATAAATAAATGCATAATTCCTTCTTTATTTCCTTCCTTCCTTCCTTCCTTCCTTCCTTCCTTCCTTCCTTCCTTCCTTCTTTCCTTCCTTCCTTCCTTCCTTCCTTCTTTCCTTCCTTCCTTCCTTCCTTCCTTTGTTTCTTCCTTTCCTGAAAATGTTATAGAACCGGAATCTAACAAATATTTTCATGATTTTCACAATAAGAGAGGTAGATAGAATTAGGTTCATGATAATTTCTTATCAAATTATAAAGGGTTATACTGAAGAAATTACTTATGAGCATTTAGAAAGGAAATTAGAACTCATCTTTAATTGAAATGAATCTTCAGAATAACCTTATATCTTCTTTTAAAAGTGTTAATGGGTTATCACTGAAATGTTACTTTGGTTACTCATCATGGCCCAGAAGTGATCTGGGCTTCAAGAAACTTCACAAGTCTCTTGCACCAAGGTACATGCTCTTGCACATATTACCAAACCAGAAATGTACATTTCTGATGATGGGCTACATATCTGTTGTTCTAGGACCATCCAAGCTAAGTTGGGAGAATGTTATCACTAAATTTCCTGCAGGATAATGATATTTGAGGCCACAAATGTTCTCAAAAACCACCTATTAAGCTATAGAAAGTTGGTCTTTTATGTCACTGGAGGAAATAATAACATCAGTGAAATAACAGATCCTTGAAAGATTGAAATAATTAACTGGTTGATGAGGGGAAAGCCAAAGGCACCGTGTACTGGAATTTTTGCAGAGCTTTTGAGAGTCTATTTTCTTATTCGAAGGACAATATGAAACACTGAAGGCTCATATAGTTGGGTAGATTTCAAATGTGTTAGATGTTTGAAAATAGCATTTAATGGAACACCTCAGTCTTTGGCACAATAATGTGTCATACTTTCATTTAGGCTTTGTTTTGTTTTGTTTTGTTTTATCAGTGACAGAGATGAAGCTATAGCTGGAAACTTCATCAAATTTATTTAGAATTGATTTTTGGAAATAAATTTAGATTACCTTTCTTAGGGAGAAGGTTCAAAGCCTAGAGGTTTCAGTTTCTGATTTGTGACTACCCACAATTAAGGTTGTTTGGAGGGGGGAGTTATTAGAAGATCTGGACACAGTACTGTCACAACAGTAATAGTGTCATAGCATTGACAGTTTTCACTTTCACTTTGGGGACAGCATTGGAGCAAGCAATGGGAAGATAGACACTGCAAGTAATTCAAGAGAGAGAGAAACCAAATCAGTCAATAAGCAAGCATTTACTAAGCACTTATGTGCTAGATACTGTCATAAGCAGAGGAGACACAAATAAATAAAAAAAATCACACTAAAAATATCATCTCAGGGACAACTAGGGTCAGTAAATAGAGCACAAGTCCTGGAGTCAGGAAGACCTGGGTTAAAATCCGACCTTGGACACTTGACATTTGACATTTACTAGCTTGTGACCTTGGGTGATTGTCTCACCTCCCCCTTTCAGAAAAAAAGAAAAGAAAAATCATCTCATTTCTCAGTGAGCTCACACTGTAATAGGAGAAACAACATGCAAATAACTGTGCCTATAAATTACATATAATATAAATTGAAGGCAATCTCAGAGGGAAGATGACAGCAGTAAGAGAGATATTTCAAGGTTCCTTGCACAAGGCTTGAAATGAACTTTTAAAGGAGACCACAGAAGCCAAATGGTGGAAGTAAGGAGGAAGAACATTCTGAGTAGTAAGGATATCCAGTGAAAAGGAAAGGAATTTGGAGACGAAGTGTAACGTGAAGAAGCACCAATAAAGTCTGTGAAACTGGACCATAAAGTACATGGAGGGGAGTAAGATATAAAACTGGAAAGATGGGAAGGTGGTCAGGTTATGAAGAACTTTAAATGACAAACAAAGCATTTATATTTGCTCTTGGATGCAATAGAAAGCAATGGAAGCTTATTGAATAAAGAGGTGACATGGTCAGAACTGTGCTTTAGGAAAGTCACTTTGGCAGTAGGGTAGAAGATGAATAAGATTGAATTGGCTGAAGCAAAAAAGATAAACAAAAGGTTACTGTGATACTTCAGATGTAAAGTGATGAGTAGGGATACCCATTTCATGCCAATCTGAGGAGGAGAAGAAAACATCAACATGCAAATAATGATGATTATCCTAACTAGCTTTTTTTTGAACTAGGATGTTTAAAGTCTCTTTCAACTCTAAAATTTGATAGTTTTATACCTCATGAGGGTGTTGAGAGTATTAAATAATATAATTGATGTGTATTAGGCAGTAAATAAACATGATTTATCATCATTATCATAGCCTTAAATCACCACTTCTTATCACATTGGTTTTAACCAAAGAAAGTAAGAGGCAATAGAGATGGCACATGGAACAAAGCTTCAATGAGGTGTGAACTATTCTGGGAAATGCATCCATAGATAAGCATTGTGTTTGATCACATGATTGAATAGTTCAAATTCTATCTCCCACTGACACTTTGGTAACCCTTGTCATATTTCTCCATTAATTTTCAGGGTCTTAGTTATCAGGCATCATTGGGCACACATGAAGCAAACAATCATTTTGGAACATCTCTGCATTAAATGCATGTCACCCATGTGCCTGATTTAAAAGGGATACCCAGTAATTTTGATGACAGCTGGATAAAAATCGATTTCCTTGGCAAATTTCAGGCTTCACTCTCTCCATTAATGGTGCTAGACTGGACTAAAGAAGCAGTGAACTGTCTCTATATTGAAACTCACTTCCCAATATCAATTAAGATAAGCTGCTTCAGTGAAGAAAGATAGAATTATATAGAATACATATTAGTTTTGTGGTTTTCAATTTCAGTGATCTGGCAAGTTGGCCAATGTAAGCTTACAGCAGCTTAATTTTCTACTAAAACTGTAGGGAGAAGATGGAGCCAGCAGCATTGTTGATCTAAAAATGAATCATCCCTGTCACATTTGCTACTTTCCATGACTTAAAGTTGTTTTATGGAACCTTCACAGTCACTCACTTCTAACTCTATGACTTTTAAGTAAGGTTGTAATGTAAAGGCTATTCACTAGACAAGGAAATGATGATCATGTTCGACATTTTCATAGTGTGGACTCAAAAATCCCATTGGCAGCCAAAGGTCTTGCTGAGATTGATTGGTTTTCATAGGCTATCCACATAACTTTAATTTGTTACCTTATTGCAGAAGTGTGACATTTTCATCTTCAGTGTTGGACTTGACCTATATCTGAACTTCTTTCCTGTGAATATATGTCAGTGAGTTACGAGGACAAGTAATACACTCTCCTCATTATGTTGGCCTTAGTGTTCTACTGCAATCTGTGGAAGCCCACTTCTCTTGCTTGGTAGATCTGGGGAACTAATCCAGACAAAGACCTGTCAAGTTTCTCAGAATTGTTGTCTCTCGACTACCAAACAAATGATCAAAACAATGATCATTCCATATGCGTATTCCTTAAAAAAAAAAGTGTTTGGCACTGTCATTGAGGAAGTAACTTCACCAATGAAGTTGGGAAACTTCAACGTACAGCCACAGAAAATTGATTAGAGCACTGGAGGTGAAGCAGCTAGCCAAAAAGTATTATAAACACAGTATGTGTCAAAGGTGGAACTTGCTACCATTTGTCTTGATTGAAAGGTGGAATCTCTCATTTATCCACCCATGTGACAGTATTTGTGACTATTTTCAAAGTGGATTTCAAATACACATAAACTTCTGACAACCCTTATGAAACAACAAAATGGTCACCATGGCAATTTCTTGAGAAAGAATCAATCAAGGAACATTAGAATGCTGGATCTGAGATAAAAATTTAGACTTCTTGATACTTATCGCCCGTTTCAATATGCTAATTCACAAGTAGTAAGAAAAGGGAGGCCTCTGCATAGATCAAGTCAAGTCACTGACCTGGAAAAGAGATAGAAAATGTTCTATAAAATGGGTTCTGTTCTTTTTATCCTGAAATTACTTATAAGCCACCAATTACAAAGAGATTTGATATTCTGATGGCAGTGTTGAGAACAAAAGCTCTGCTAACTAAAGAAGAGAGCAGTGAAGTTTGCATTTAATAGCTCATATTTAAAATGCTATCACAGTAAAATTTTCAAAGTATATATGCATAAATACATAGACATATATGCATATATATGAGAAAAACTATACACAGAATGTATATAGAAAGAAAAAAGAAGAGAAAAAGAGAAAGGGAGGAAGGCAGGAAGGCAGGAAGGAAAGAAAGAAAGAAAGAAAGAAAGAAAGAAAGAAAGAAAGAAAGAAAGAAAGGGAAAGAAAGAAAAGGAAAAAGAAAGAAGGAAAACAAAAAAAAAGAAAGGGAGGAAGCAAGAAAGGAAGGAAGGGAGGAGGAAAGGAAGGAAGGAAGAAAGGAAGGAAGGAGGGAGGGAGGGAGGGAAGGACATTTCTTAAGTACATACTATATATGCCAGGTGCTATTCTAAGTGAGGGGGGTATAAAATGCCAGAAAATAAGACAGTTTCTGGAGAGTAGCTCAACCCTTTAATAGAAAGAGTCAAAGCATAAAGGCAAGCTAGAAAGCAAGAGATAGGAAGAGAGAAGGTATGTCCACTCCTCATTTATTCATTTATTCAGCAACTATTTGGGGAAGCAATGCCATTAAATGTGTTTAAGATGTTAAGGTGAAAAAGAAAAGCTTGATTTTTGGGGTTTTGACAAGATTTCAACAGACTTTCAAAGCATGATTTTTTAAAAGTATACAATACCAAGCAATTTGGTGTCACCATGGCCTGATGACATTATAAAAGGCTTTTATTTCAATCTGTCATCTTACTAAAATGCTAAGTTGTGTCAGGGAAATTTTAAAAAGCTCTTTAAAGACACTAATGATCTTGTACAACAGTGTGACATAAATTTCTGTCACAGTATTCTACATTTGAAAATTGTGTATTCAACTGAAAAAAAAACCTCAACATTCAAGTAGCCCCAATTTGCCACAACACACAGGAATGTAGATTTAATGCTGAATGACCCTAAGAGGCCATGTAGTCCTATTCCCTCATTATAGAGATGAATACTGAGTTCTAGAGAGAATCAATAATTTCCCAAAGTTCCAAATTTTCTGAGCTCCAAAGTTAACATATGTCCATTGCTCTATCCTGGCTCTCATTTGCAGCATATTAAGTGATAGAAGAAACTGTGGCTATAGTTTGCTCTTCTCAATGACAGCACACATATGAATATGTCTATATGTGTGTGTGTTTAAAACATGATTTGGGCCTTCATAGAGTTTCACTTTAAACAATAGGGTAAGAAGCAAGGACAAATTTGTAACAAAAATACAGAAATACTGTTTTGTAAATTTGTTGGGGAGGACCATGTAAAAAACAATTTACTGAGTTAAGAAAAATCAAGGAAAACTTTAATGGAAGAGGAGGTATTTGACTTAGATTTAAAAGAAGGCAAAAGTTCATTAGGTGTGGAGTAAGGGGGTAGACTGCCTCAGACACAAATAATTATATGAGGAATGAAAATAATGAATGAAAAATTCAGGTCATGGGATAAAGGAGTTGGTGGTGGCATAGTTTGAACCATATAATACATAGAAGGAAATAGTGGGAGGAAGATGGGAAATTTGTGTAAAATCTTGAATATGAACTTAAAGATTTTGCCATTTATTTAATTAAAAAAACATGTGCTTCTTATCTGCCATTAAAACAAAACAAAACAAAACACTTAGGAAAACATCAAACTTGGATAAGACATAGATTTAGACATAAACAAGGGCTTTACATTTGAAAAGGAGAATAAAGCACAAACAAAATTACTATAAATATATCACTTAGCATTGCATGATGCCTCAGAAAGGTACAAAGGAAATCAGACAGGCAGTCCATGGTGGGGAAAGTCATTACTAAATGGGTAATGTAATTCAGCTGTTCTTCATTATTTTTTCAAAGAGGAGCAATGACATCAAGGGGTGATGTCTTGACTTGCAAATGAGCTGGATTAAATTGAGGCAGAGTTGCACAAAGTCATCAACCTCACTCTCTCTTCCACAGTCATTGGAATCTAGAGGCAAGAGAAAAGTAAGATGACTGGTGATGTCCTGGGATGCAGAGGATGACCTTGGTGTCTTTGATGTCCATCCAAGTTCTAAGTGCTCTACAGCAGCTGCTTCAGCTGCCTTTATGGCTGTTGGAACAAATTGTTCTCATCTCCCCATTTCACTCGAAGAAATCTTCACATGATCGGGGTAGACATTCCCCTAACTCACTAACAGATTTAAAGCCTGTTGATTACCCTCAATCTGATTTGGCCTTCTACTGAGATGGTTTTCCTGGGGTTTGGCTGCTATACATCCTACAGGTGCTTGTTACTGACTTGACAATCTTTTCCATATTGATTATCGCTGTACAACATGTCCATTGATCCATTAAAGATCAACATCAGTAATACATTATAGAATAGAATAAAGCTTAGAAGTGATATGATTATAATAGATTCAACCCAAATTAATTGAACAAGCTATTGATTCAGAAAAATGTAATATGGACAAAAGTAAAGATATTGACTCTAATTATTACTGATTCTTATAGAACTTTAGTCAACATAAAGTAGTAGCTAAAAAGAGGGGACCAAATGAATTGCAAAATCACCTTAGCCATCAAACACTTGATCTCTTTACCAAATCTATTGGTTGAATTTCATAATTGATTTTATAAGAGAGGAAAGCCGCAAGTAGCCACGCTAGCCAAGAGCAACACAAGTTTATTTTACAAATGTATTTCTGGAATATTACAAGGAAATATAGCAGATTACTAGCATTATTACCTCACAAGATAGCTAAAAGCAGTGAAGGGAAATATCTTGGTGGAAAACTTGACATGAGATCCAACAAGTCAGATCACCCCTGGAACTTTATAAGTGAATCTGAGAATACAACAAATAGATGAAAATGCAACATATATGCTTGATTTTTAAAAGTGACTTAGTTTCATTATATGGATTCCTGCTGAAAAGTTCCCTCTGCCAAAAGTTAAGGAACCAATAATTTCCTGGATTGAATGAGTGTTGACTTGATTGTTTTAAAAAGGTAAAATTTTTTGGATGTGATTTTGACCCACAAGAAGGTATTGGTTGCTGAAATAAAAAATTTCAAAACTTTGGTATAGGGACAAGGGAATAGGACATAGACTTTCAATTCATAATAGAGAAGTAGAGGAAATCCAGGGATATGCTAAGAAGTTTGGACTTGAAAAGAATAAAAGTAAAATTCAAATGATTCACAGAAAGAATATATAGCATCACATAACCTAGAATAATATAGGGAAAAGAGGCTTACAGAGGAATATGAAGCTCTCAAAAATACAATTCTGAAGACAAATAGAAATAATTACAATAAAGAAGAAAATGTATAGCTATTGAAACAATAAGAATTTAGATGAGCAGAGGCCTCATTAATAACTAGAATTTTTGTTTGTTTATAAGACATGCAAGGAAATAAGAGAAGATGAAAGTAGATAAATACGAATCCGTGGCACATGCTAATAGCACTAGAGATCAAAAGAACCTTACTCAAAATGCTAAAGACATGAAAACAAAATAATCTATGGTGAGAAAAACTAGAATGATCAAAGGAGATAGAATTATGTCATTTAGTTGCATCAGACTCCTCATGACCCATGGACCATACTTTCCATGGGGTTTTTCTTGGCAAATATTTGCAGTGGTTTGCCATTTCCTTCTCCAGTGGATTAAAGGAAACGAAGGTTAAGTGACTTTGTTCTAGGTCATACTGCCAGTAAGTGTCTGAGGCTGGATTTAAACTCAGGTCTTCCTGACTCCAGGCCCAGCATGATATCCAGTGAGTGATCTGGTTGCCTTGAAGGCAAACAGAGGTTAAGTAGCTTACTCAAGGTCATGCAGCTGTCTGAGGCCAGATTTAAACACAATGGAGAAAAAAAGGCAAATGAGTCAAGTATCTTTGCCAAAAACTCTCCAAACAGAGTCACATGACTGAAAAAATGACTACACAGCTACAGCTTCCTGAATCCAGACCCAGAGCTGAGACATCTAGCTGCCCTAGAGAGAACTATGGCTCAAAATGTATGGGATAACACCACACAACAGAATTAAGATAAAACCAATCAACATATTTTTCTTTTCTTTTCACTGTCAAGGAGGATCTTTAGATTGGAAAGGGAAGAACAGAAATTTTTATTTGAAAGCCAAGATAAGTGAGATAGTATGAGAGTATCAAGTAGTCCTCTATAAATTTAAGTCACTAAACCTGGCCAAACTACCTCCTATAGTACTAGAAAACAAAAGTTGGAGGTAATGGCTGTCATAGTCATTTAAAAAAATCATGGAGAACAAGAGAAGAGTCACAGAGCTGAGAATAGTGAATATTTCAGTTTTCAAAAAAATTGAGGGAGGGGAAGAGGATGGAGTTTGCAACTTCTTACTCAATATGCTTCATTTTGATCCTTGGAAACATTCTCAAATGACTTTTTACAAGTGTGTTTTATTACTCTCCTTTAATTTACAAATGAAAGTAATGATCACTAAGAATATTAACAAGAAAAGAACATGCCAGACCAAGTCTGTTCTTTTTTCTTACAGTCATTAAACTAGTAGATTGGAAAATTACACAGAAATTATTAATTTATATTTCAACTTATCACTGGAAAACATATTTTGTTACATATTTTTGCTTATAAAAATGTAAGCCAGTTGATAGTAGTACACTTGAGAGCATTCAGGACTGAATGAATATCAGGACCCAAACAATAGACAAATAATTAAAAATTAAGTTAATTAGATTTAATTAAAATAAAAATTTTTTGATAGTGTGGGGAGATGTCTCTGGGAGAATACAATTGTGATTCATTCTTGCTCATGGTCTTCAACATATTTATCAATAATATTGAAGAAAAGTAGTGGAATCTACCACTTCCTGCTGCCACCTCATAACCTCCTCAATAAGAAGACAGCCCCATAATACTAGCACAGCTGGTGTTGGAGAGACAATCATTTAGTATTCAGCACCAGTTGGCAGCTCTCTGGACTGTCATTGTGGAGTCAAAGAACTAAGGAACAGAAGGCCATGGGAGGGCACCAGGACCAAACATTTTGTGAGTGGGAATGTACTACATAGTCTTCCATCAAGCCTGAGGAAAAGAGGACAATATTCGCTGGGGCCAGTTTTGACCACCTAAAAGTCAGTTGGGGTAAAGATCTAGGCTGGGAAACCGTGAATTGCCTAGTATGAGAGGAGGTGTAGATGCTTTTAGATTCATCCCCAAAGGGCAACACTGTCAGAGGAAACAAAGTAAGATGGTGAATAGAGAAAAATAAGGAGTGGAGGGAGTGGGGAAAGGACTGAAATATTCAAAGATCTCAAGAAGGAGAAAGCTCAAAGATCTTGAACATAAGCAGATAAATCAACAGAGAAAAGATAACAAAGGAAGAAAATATAGCCTCCAGATCTAGTAAATGAGTTCAGGTATCTGTAAATATATATCATAAAACAAAAACAAATTTTCAAAGCTTGATGAGACAGAGGGCTCTGAGGAATATGACGAGAACATGGACCTACAACATACTGTTCCTGAATGGTTCAAAAGAGAAATGAGAGTTACATGGGCAGAATGTGTGACCTACACAGCAAAAATAACAGGCAGAATTTTTAAAAATAGAATCTGTAATATCAAGTCTCATCAAAGAAACAAAAGAAAGAAAAATGGATTGAGAGTGCAAGTATACAAAAGTGAAAGGCAATTTAGAAGATGAGAAGCAGAAAACAATCTTAAAAGAAAATGTACTCAAAATAAAAGTAAAACATACTAATCTCCAAGACAGGATGTGTAGAGTCAAAATAAAGCTAATAGGTCTCTTGGAAGCACATGACAGGACAAAGAAAAACATACCACAATGTAGGAAATAATAGAAGGAAATACCCAGAACTTCTGAACTTAGAGAATAAAACTCCATCTGAAATAATTCAGATTGCCTCAGGAAAATGAACAAACTTATCTAGTTTTCAGATAGAACTTTAAAAATGGAAGAAAGGTTTTACTACAAAAACAAAGAAAAGAAAGCATGTGAAAAAACAGCTGGCAATCCTCTCCTATGAATCTGTAAGGCAGAAGTGACATAGAGAGGAAAGGGAAAAAAAGACCATTGAACAACTGGAACTTAATAGTTAATATGGCACTTTTGTCTTAAAGCAAGGAATTGGTTCTCATTGAAGAGAAGCAGCTATTTGAGCTCCAAGAAATGACTATTTGCATCCATAGATTTGCATCTATCGTTGGTATCAGGTGGAATACCACCCAGTAATAATAATAAGAAGAAAAGATAAGTGGTGATACTTACTGAATCCCTGCTGAGGGGTGCTGGGTCAATTCTTTGTTAAGCTGATAAAAAAGTGGTCTATATTGTTTTCTTCAGGCATGTGTCTTCTAGAATTTGTTAAATCAAATGACTGCTACTTACTTCTGGTTACTTACTCTGACACAGATGCTGCTGCCAAATGGAATTGAGATAGCATTACTAAGAATTATGAAGACATAGGTAAGAGACTTATGATGTCAGGGGCACATGTGGTGTTTGAATTGCTACTGTCAATTAAAATCAAGAGCTTCAGAAGAAAGAGATGGATTTGGAAAGTAAACAGCTACTTAAGAAGTTGGCTTCTGAGTTTGAGATTTATGGAACAAATTTAAAATGTAGCAATGACTAGCTCTCTTGGCTAGAGATAGAGGGCTGTGAACAAGGTGAGCTAAGAATATATTTTCTTGTCTTTCAAATCAAATCAAAAGCATTAAACTAAAAAAAGAAAGGCAGAGGGAGAAAATTTCCTTTGTGTAGTTGCTAAGCTATATGCTACAGAGAATAGCTACGATGAAGGGGAAAAGAATAACAAATTGAGACTCAAAAAAGTACAGAAAGACAAAATCCAAGTTAGATACCAGTGATGCAACTCATGACATTGTGGTGATAGAAAAAGAAATAATCCAGAGGAAACGTAGGAATTGTCATAAAGCACCTTTGTGGATACACAGAAAATATAATAGCATATATTTTAATGTAAAAATGTTGTTTAATGCAAAAGAAGTTGGAAAATTACATTTATTAGGGCAGACATTGAAGGATGAAAAAAATGGCATGCCCCATGAGAATAGTGTCAGTAATATTTAAGTTCAGAAAGGGCTGAAAACACAAAGGAATTCTAAGAACAATAAACTGGGGTTAGAGGCTGTATTGAAGAAGAAGACATGGAACAAGGCTTCGAAATCCTTCCCAAGATGAAATGTAATAGAGATAAATGTTTAAAATGTTTCACAAGTGAAACAGCTTCATAATAAACTTTAAATGTAAGGATAGGGAAGTTATTGATAAATTACAATTTGCCTTTTAAAAAAGATCTGGCATACACAGTAACAGCCTCATTGTGCAATGACTCACCTTGATAGATTTAGCTCTTCTCAGCAACGCAAGGATCTAAGACAAAGCCAAAAGCCTCAGGATGGAAAACTATGGGGTCTGACTACAGATTGAAACATACAATTTGCTTTCCTTTTCTTTTGCTATTTTGTTTTGTTTCTTCTTTCTTGTGGTTCTTCTCATTAGTTCTAATTCTTCTTTACCTCATGACTAAAGTGAAACTAAGTTTAATATGAATGTCTAAGTAGAGCCTATATCAGATTATTTGCTGTCTTGGGGAGGGGGGAGGAGAGAGTGGAAGAAAAACCCAAAACTCAAAAACTTATGAAAATTAATGCTGAAAACTAAAAATAAATTAATTAATTATGAAAAATTAAAAGGATCTGGGTGTTTGGTGGAATGTAAACTCAAAAGAGTTCAACAGTGTTTTGATGGTAATAAAAATTAAAGTAATGTTAGGTTGCTGTCTTTAAATATTTGAAAATCTACCCTGTGGAAGATATGTTAGATTTATTTTGCTTGGTCCCAGAGTACGTGATTAGTAGCAACGTTTAAAAGTTTTGAAGATGGAAATTTAGGCTTGATGTCCAGGAAACGTTCCTAAAAATGAGCACTACCTAAAATAGAAAGGGCTGCCTTGACAATAAAGGACTAATAAAGAGCCTAGTTGAGGTCTTCAGAAAAAAATCAGATACACATACACACATACACACACACACGCATACACACACACACACACACACACACACACACGAACACAGACTTATGGGGATTATTTGTTGATTATAGATTAGATGAAGTGTCTACTGAGCTTCCTTCCAACTCTGAAATTCTGCGATTCTATGAAATGGGGTTTTAATTTCTTTTATGTATAGTTTTGCTTTGTTTTGGTTTTGCCCCATTCATGTTGAAAGAGAAATGTTGCTAAGTATATCAAGGCATGGAATAGTATGGTATAACATATGAGAGGAGCCCTGCCCCCCCACAAAGAGTCTATCCACACCTATCTCATGTCTGTGTGTATCTCATTCATATTCTCACTTTCTCCTGACATTCAGTGAGGATACCAATGAAGCATATAAGCTGTTTGCTAGCTATCCCTTGTTCTTACCACATTGTCTGCCCATCGTATTTATTCTGTTATACATCCCCCTGAGATAAGCACAGAATTAAGACATATCATCACCTCTTGGTCTGGCAAGTCTTGAAACGAAATTTAAGTATTTAAAAACCACATAGAAGGCAGCTAGGTGGCACAGTAAATGGAACACTGGTCCTGAAGTCAGGAGGACCTGAGTTCACATCCAGTCTCAGACACTTGACACTTACTAGCTGTGTGACCTTGGGCAAGTTACTTAACTCTGATTGTCTTGCTTCCCCTCCCCCCCAAAAAATAAAAGGATAGGAGACACTGAATAAATGAAATGGTATAACACAATATTCTTTATATTAAACTGTGTATTGAAGGGAATTTTCAATCAAGTAACCTATATTTATTAACCTAATATGACGTAGGTATTGTGCTAGGTACTAGGTTTAGAAAGAATGAAATAATCCTTTTTATAATGACCTTATATTCATAGTGTTTTCATAGCCATCCAAGGTTGCTTATTGCCTTTAAGTCCAAATTGTTGAATATCACCCCTCCTGCCAACTCCTGATTGAGTGTCAAAGGTCAGGGTTATTATTACTGTATGTCAATGCTGATATAATCATATCATTCATAGGGAAGCTACAGAGAGAGCCAGTACAGTTATAGCCAGCCATCTATCCAAGAATACTAGGAGCAATAGGTATCATTCCCTAGTTCTATGTAATGTATGGATAGTTCTATATAGGTTATAATTGTGTAGAGTATCTTATATTAGGTTCCTATTTGTATTCTCAAGGGAGTGGTTTCCCTAGTAAGTGATCAGGAACTAAGAAGATACTTATCATATGGAGAAATGCCGTACTGTCTGGATTGAAATGAAGTTCCCTGGTCCCCTTGTATGGCTGGTAGACAAATTTCAGGTTAGGGATGGTGAATCCCTACTCTATGCAAAAGAGCTAAGATTAGGAATAGAACAGCAGCACATATGGACCAAATAACTAGATTGTATTCCTATTAGAGTATCTATGGAACACAGAGCATAAGGTGCCGAGACAAGTGGAACTCTCCTTAGTAGGGTATAGAATCAGATCAATCTAGAAAGTCTATATAAAGCCTATAAGCAAGAAAACTGCGACTGATCATCTCACTTAATGTGTTTCCCCAAATCTTCATTCTTTTGGCCATATCTCTCGTATTTGCTGATAAGGTCTGGAGTGAGGACCACTATGATTCTTTGTGATAGCTAGAACCATCAGGCTTTACAATAATGTTTCATCTATTCTAGACATAATGGAAAATGTTTATATAGCATTTAAAGATTTGCAAAGCACATAATATATATTATCTCATTTGTTCTTCAAGATATTGCCTTGAGGTAAGCTCTTCGATCACACCCATTTTACAGAAAAAAGAAAAAAAATGAGGCCAAGGACTCCTCAGGGGTTGCACCATGAATAAGAATCTGAGACAGTATTGAAATTGAAGTCTTTTTAGCTCCACCTTGAGAACTCCATCCACTGTGATTCAACACTGCATCTAAAAAGTATAGAGGGGCTTAAAGAAAGATGTGATGGATTGGGATATTAGATCTTAAATGAAATTGGATACTAAAAAGACTTGAAAAGAGGTATAACACAGCAATGAGAACCCAGCTATGATTATGTACTATACATTTGCAATGCATAATATCAGAAATATTGATTTTTTTCTCCAGCTGCTTCAGTAGCTAGGCATATGACCATTGACAAGTTATTTCACTTTTCTAAATCCCTGTTGGCAGATCTATAAAATGAAGGAGTTGGACTTCTATCTTGAATATATTTTATTTAAACCAGTGTAAAGGCAGTCAGTGAATGAGAAGATCTTTCTTGCCCATTCACTGGACTTCCGGGACAGGGCTCTCAGGGTCCTGGGGGGAGTGGGTAGAAAGGGAGCCAATGGAAGCGTGTGGGGGGAGGAGCTTGCTGAACAGTTGGAGCAGAGCTAAGAGGCAGTTGATGAGGCAGTTGGTGAGAGCAGTTGAGAGATGAAGGAAAGAGGACGCAGTCAGCTAGCTGGAACACAGCTTGGAGATTGTGGCAGAAGTGGCGGCGATGGCAGCAGGTGCTACAAAAAGGCAGGACTGACCCTCGTGGAGACCGGAGAGTGCTGAGCAGGGGCTTGAGGCCAGTGGGTGGTCTTCTTGCTGGAGGGCCCTGGCATTGGAGGGGGGGGGAAGCATCAGTATGGCTTGGCTTGCTGCCATAATGTTTTTTCTGTGGCCTCCTGGTCACTATTGTGAGATGGGCATACTGGTCTTGGAAGATTCTTGCCAGGATGTTGAAGTGGGGACACTGGTCCATGGGTCTGCTACTTTTGAGTTTCAATAAGTGCTTCAACTCCTCTGCCTTCTACTTAGAGAATTCCTTACATCCTGCGATTCTGGACCATTCAGGCATATTCATGGTTATCTTTGAATTCATGAATTCTGCCTTACTGATATAATCAGGTTTAATAGGGTGCTATATTTAGAATCAGTAGATAACTGGATTCATAGTCCATGGCTGAAATGTATCATGTGGAAATTGCTAAGTCACTTTACTTTTCTGAGGCTCAGTTTTCTCATCTATAGAATATATACCACTGAGACCTGCTATATCTTGCAGGGGTGTTGAGAGAATGACAATAGATGATGTATTCGAGTAGTTTGCAATCCCCAAATCACCAAACAGATGCCAGTTAATATTATGATTATAAAATCCTATAGTGTATATTGCCTAGGAATAAGGAATGGCAGATGAGGAATGACAGAAAGTCCAACTGAACATCCCAGGGTGATACAAGGAAAAACATTAATCAAGACAACCATAGATTTGAGGTAAGGTTTGAAGGACAGTGTTGTTTGAAATGTTCCCTAAAGCTTAAGTTTGAGTTTTCTTCAGGTTTTCAATCGGCAAAGTCATAGAATGATAATTTAAGAGCTGGTGAGGACTTCAGAGCAGATCAAATACAACAGTTTCGTTTTTTACAGCTGAGAAAAATGAGACCTTTGAGAAAGTTTAAATAATTTCCTTAAGATTATTGAGTTAGTGACTGGCAGAGCCAGGAACATATCCTGAGTGTGACTCTCTGTATCTTGTTCTTCACTACCCAGAAATCTGTATATTAGGTGAAAGCTGGTTATAGTATTTCTGAATCTCAGAGTGTTTGTTCATTTTTCTTATAATACAAAGAGTTTAGTGGGTTACTTGTCTCCATTTTTCATCATGTTGTTATTTGTTTCAGCCTCAGGAATGTGTCACTAATGAATAACAAGGACTTTAATTCACATCACACATCACTCACTATCCCCTGGAAGACTGCTATCTCCTAGCCAACCTTTCTCTCACTAGAGAGCAAAATATGCTCCCTCTTGATAATAAAATCTCTTTTCTTTATGAGGTTAATTGCCTCGTTCAGTGACCCAAATTGAACTTACCCCAGATAATCATTACTCACACACTCATATGAACAATGTCTATATTACCTTGTATTATTGCCATTAGATTCTTTTGTTTCTCCCTTTTTCCTCTTCTTTCTCTCCCTCACCCTTACCCATTTTTCCTTTGTTCCTTCCTTCCTTCCTTTGTTCCTTCCTTCCTTCCTTCCTTCCTTTGTTCCTTCCTTCCTTCCTTTGTTCCTTCCTTCCTTCCTTTGTTCCTTCCTTCCTCCTTTCCTTTCTTTCTTCCATGCTGATACTGGACACAGAAAGTCCTGAGTTCCAATCCAGCTTCAGATACTTATTAACTGTATGACTATGGAAAAGTCATTTAACTTCTCTCTGCCTCAATTTCCTCAACAGTAAAATAGAGATTATAATAGAACCAGCCTCAAAGGGTTATTGTGAGGATTAAATGAGACTTTATTTGTAAAGTGCTCTGACACATAGGAGGTTCTATATAAATACTTACACCTTCCCTGACCTCCTCTTTTCTCAACAAAGTTAAAAAAAAGAGAGATTGCTACTAACTAGCTCTAATGTTGAAGATAATAGAAGCAGCTACCTTGTAAAACAGACACAACACTTTGTTAATAGTCAAAACACAAGGGGATACCCACCAATTGGGGAATGGCTGAACAAATTGTGGTATATGAATATAATGGAATACTGTTGTGTTATAAGAAACGATGAGCAGGTGCACTTCATAAACACCTGGAAAGACTTAAATGAACTGATGCTGTGTGAGGGGAGCAGAACCAAGAGAACGTTGTACACAGTTACACCCACATTGTGCAATGACTGTCTGATAGACTTGGTTCTTCTCAGCAATGCAAGATTCTAAGACAATTGTAAAAGACTTATGATGGAAAATGCTATCTACCTCGAGAGAGAATCACGGAGTTGAATTGCAGATCAAAGCATACTATTTGCTCTCTCTGTTTTGTTTTGCTTTGTTTCTTCTTTCTTTTGGTTCATTCCATTGATTATAATTCTTATTTGCAATATGACTAATGTGAAAATATGCTTAATGTGAATATATATGTAGAGGGTGTCCCTAAAATCTTGACACATAGCTAAAGGTGCATATTTTGAAATATTTGGAATGTTAACAGACTTTAGCCCCCCTTGAATTCTTTTTCTGGGGTATGCTAAAGGAGAAGGTGTTCTCCATGAAAATCACCATGCAACACTCTTGATGGAATGCATAAAGAATGAATGTGATAAAATTTATGGCAATGTGGAGTTATTGCATCGAGTTCAGCACATCAACCTTTGCATCACAAATGATATTGAAGATATTATTTGTTAATAATCCAATTAAATACAATGTTGTCAAAAATTTCATTCATTTCATTTCTTGAAAATATGCATTTTTGTCTATGTGTCCAAACTTTAGGAACACCCTGTACAGTCTATATCAGACTGTATGCCATCTTGGGTAAGACAGAAGGGAGAGAGGGAGGGAGAGAAAATTTAACACCCAAAAGCTTGTGAATCGAATGCTGTAAACTAAAAATAAATCAATCAATTTCTAAAATAGTGAAAACACCTAGATTCTAGACCTCCTTCAGACTTTGCCTTACTCAGTTCCCTTGAGCATCTTTTTAAAGCTTCTGTCTCCCTCAATTTTCTCATCAATAAAAGGGGAACAATGTTATTTGTCCTATTTAAGACAAATTTATTAAATCAAATGAGATGCTACAATTTCAATACTTTGAGAAGTATGAAATTGTATGTATATATACATATACATATAAATTTGCTTTTAATATTATATATCTAGAGGATTATTAGTTATTTTTAAGGATCAGGAAAAAATTCTACTTTACAAGGTTTCTTTAATCAGTGTCTTATCATATCATTGGAAAATATATTGAAAGGAAATATAAATAAATATAAAATTGAAAGAGGTAGGAATTAATTAGGTTATAGTAAAAGAAGTAATTAAAATAATCAGATTTAAAAAACTGAGTTGATTTATGAATTCCCTGTGCATTCTAAGTTGTGCAAGAGAGAGAGTGCTGGACCCCAAGTGATCTGAGTTCAAATCCTTCCTCAGATACTGTTCAGCTCCAGAGAAATAACATTCTCTGTTTCCCTCAATTTCCTTATCTGTAAAATTGGGATAATAGCACCTACTTTCAATGGTTGTTCTGACGATAAAATGAAATGATAGTTGCAAAGTGTTTTACAAATCTTAAATTACGGTATAAAGCTATTATTGTTATTATTATTATATTATTATTCTCTTCAGAAAAACCTCGTTTTTCCTCCTCCTTATAAGATAAGTGTTTCACTTTATTTTTATTTGAATTCCATTCTTTATCATTCCCCATTCTTTCTAGGACATCGTCCCCTGGAACCTTTTTCTCCAGAAGATACTACCTCTTTTGCTCTTGAACCCCATGGAATAAGCTTTCAAATTGGATATTCAAGCATACCTTTCTGACTCTGTATTTCTGCATCTCTATGACACACTGTAGGTTAGAGAGGAACTTTAATGCATGCAAAATACCTCATCGTCACAAAATGGCATATAAATGTAATTGTTGTTACTTTTGTTATGATTATGATTAACCTAGTTCTGTCAGAGAGGAATATTGCTTATGTCACAAAATGTTATATTAGATTTTTACTATATGTAGTTTGTATATTTGAAGGGAGAACCTGTAATCCATAGTATATCTGAAGAAAAGTAATGAGGATCTGTTTATAAATACTTGAATTTCTGCTTTTACTTCTTGATGCCAAGATGAAATCATAGACATAAGGGATGAGAATAAGTTAAATTAACCATGCTTCACCACAAGGGAAATGGGGAGGGGGGAAGGTATCTGACTCTTCTTTAAACATTTCAGTGCTATCTTTTGTGTCCTTCACTCAAATTTGAGAATTTATCTTTAAAATTTCCATCTTTCCTTGCTGCAGCACTCATTTCAAGAGTCCCAGTACTATCACTAAGAAAATGGAGCCTGAGGGAAAGAATCTACTCCACCAAGTGTTTATCCTTTATTAGGGATTTGCCTTTATGATTCCATTTCCCCCTCTATTATTTTCCTTCTGTTCTCATTAATCATCACCAGCATGAGACTGGCAAGTATTATGATTTGTTTTATAAGTTTCCAAGGTTGGTATTAAACTTTGGAAGACAGCAAAGATTGTTTTCCAAACTAAGAAATGCCAAATTGCAGTGAAAATATGTACTTCTTTCATCAATTTATGGAGTCGGTGCTGCCCTTCAAACACTTATACATCAGTCATTCTGTTGGCATCTTTCTTGACACTAAGAATTTCTTTCTTAATAACTGTGTTTCTAGTTTCATCTCACACCACTGTCCTTCATATACTTTATATGATTGTCAAACTGGACTAGGCCCTGTCACTAGAATAAATTTAGTGATTTGCCCAACATCACAGAGCTAGGAAATGAGATAGAACTTAGGTAACTCCATTCGTAATTTGAATGATTTCTCCATTTTATCACACATACCAATCTTCCTCTAAGGAAAATAATACCAAAAGACAAAACAAGAGAAAATAAAAAACCTGATCCATCCCTAATTCTGTTACACTCAAAAGCCCTTCAATATTTCTTGTCACCCCTAAAATCTTTCATAATACTGCCTTCCTCTATGTCCTTTTAAAACTAAATCTATTTCTTCTTGAGTATTAATATTTCAGACACATTAAAAGAAATGTTTCATTATTTTTTATTTTGATGTAATTGTTCTTACAGTATTATTTTCTACTCTTTTTTCTTAAAAAATATAATGATGCTTTATTATGGATTAATTCTTTTTGAACAGGTCAAAAAATTTAAATGCCATTATGAAATTTTGTTTTTAATATTCTAAGTTACAAATTCTAAACAACGCACATAAAATTGATTTTAGATTAAAAAACATTTTTTACTTTAGAGATTATGTGTACTTTATTCACTTCATTAACTGATAAACTCATCCAGCATTTATTGCTAGACTGCTTTGTATAAAATACTATACTAACCGGCTGTACCATGTTTCCTTTTTTATAATTATATCCCTAGTTTATTTAAGAATGAACTTTTATTAAAATTTCAACAACTAAAATTTAGTTTTTTCCAAGTTTCCAAAATCACAATGAAAGATCTACTTATTCCTTGCTAAAATCTATCTTTACATATGAAGTATGTGGTGGATACCGGAGGAAAATAAATATCCACAAATTATAGGTATGAACAAACTATAGTTTTGCTTTACTACTATTACCTAAGTGAGAACCACTTTCTAAAGTTTACCTGTTGCTTAAAAATTCATCCCCCTTCTGTCAGCCTGGTGATAAAACTCTCCAAACTTGACTAGGTTCATGCTCAGACAACAGACATGAGCTTTACTGGGGCTACACTATTTTTGTCATATTGAAAGTGTCTATTAGGAATGATACATGGAAAGACATGAACAAGAATAACAACAGATGGTGATATGTATATCAGGGGGTCATGAACATAGACTGTTAAGCTCATGAAACATTTGCCATAGATATGCCCAAGAGAAAAGAGGAAGATTTGTCAGGTGATGACAAATCTTTTCAAATGTACTAAATGTTGTGAACTAATGTCAATGCGCTCAATGCTATGGTGCTGACCTGAGTGTCAAGGATACAACTGTTACAGGATCATCATTGTGTGCCCTACACTTTTCTGGCATATCTTTGTTGAGAACAAAATGATACCTACTCCATGATTAGGCATCAAGGTAAGATATCAGTTAAAAGAAATATGTGTATACACACCCATATATACATTTGTGTACACACGTGTTTATATATGTTTAGGTATGTGTGAACATATGCACAATGTGTTGTATACATATATAAACACATATGTGTGTGTGTGTGTATGTGGGCAATTAGGTGGCTCAGTGAATGGAGAACTAGGCCTGGATTCAGGAAGACCTGAATTCAAATTCATCCTCAGACACATACCAACTCTGGCACCCTAGGCAAATCATTTAAGCTGGTTCTAGTTTCATTGTTTATAAAATAAGCTGGAGAAGGAAATGAAAACAACTCTGTTTTCTTTGCCAAGAAGACTCCAGACGGGGTCATGAAGAGTCAGACATGATTGAAATGACTGAACAATAAAAATGTATGTATGTATGCACGTTTGTATGTATTTGCATATGTAAGTGGTAATCCCTAAATCAAAATAAGAACTGAAAATTTAGGTACTTAGGTGAGTTTTCCATTCTTAACTTTTTGAATTAAGTCCATTTCTTTTCTTCTTAAATACCTTAGTATTCATTATTTCTTTTGCTCTAATGAACACTTCAATGAGGTTAAAGGATGTTAGAAATTATTTGCTCAACTAGGGAAGGAATGAGGAAGGATAATAAGAGAGTCAATGGCTACATAAAAGAAAGGATAGGCAACAATTTGGGGGTAAAAGTATCAGTTGATTCTCGGGTATTTTGTTGTATTTCATAATTATGTTCAGCTGCTGAGGATTTAGCTCTTCACTCTTTTCACAATCCCAAGTAAATAGTTGTTTAAACTCATACAAACTATGTTCAAGATCCCTCAAAAATACAAATGAAGATATCCTAGACATAACTAAAGTTTCATGGCTATGCCTGGTCATTGCCCCTAAACACTTCCAGTCTCGTTCTACACAAGGCTTCTTATAGTACCCCCACAACTTTCCAACACCAAAATCTCTGAAGTAGGCTAATACAACACAAAACCTACTAATGCAGCAGATAGCATTAGGGTTTCCACTCACTAGAATGAATGGTATGGTGAAAAGTATCCCAGCAGTTAACGCATTACATTTTTCCATCTATGAAACCTCAGAGATGGTGGTTTTCATGGATATTACATGCAGTTTAGAGCACTAACTACCTGACTTCTGAAATAAGCACTTTTAAGAACTTGGAATCCTGAAATTTTAACATCTCTTAATTAAAGAAAAAATAAAGTTGTGTTAAATATATAGAGACTAGTTTCCAGTCAATGGATTTGTATTTTCACGTAAGCAAACTTGGGAGTATGAATTTGTTGAGTATTTTAAGATTTTGCTTTGTGAAGGCAAATTTTGCTTCCTAAAATACCCAGGTAGTTATTTTCAATATGTAATTTTTCTTAATCTAAATTGCCTCTGAGTTTGGATTTTCATATTTAAACCACAGATACCATTATGAGATTGATTGAAATAAAACACTTACAAGACTGCTCAATTATGCAAGTGGGAAAGGCCTGAGTGCTTTCCTGTTTTCCACTTCATTTTCAATTAAAATCACCATTTGGTTCCCTAATTTTGTTCTTGCAGATAATATTTCCTTAGAGATAATATCTTCTAACTCAAGAGTTAACTGTACCATCCTTCCCAACAACTGCCAATTAAATTATCTGATCTTTTATGTTGTGATTTACTAAATATAAATATTACATTTACCTTGTTTTCAAAGAGAATTTAGAAATGTGGCCTTATCAGATAATATTTGGAGTGGCATGTGGATTCATTCTCTGTACTCTATTCTTTTGTCTTTCACATAATAGACAAACAGGAATAGTGGAAAACACTTTCAGAAGTCAGGATTGCTAACTACAGTGTCTTCCAGCTCCAATATTCTATGATCCTATGATATTTCATGCAATAGAGTAGAAAAAAAATTCTTGGATGAGGCATCAGGAAACTGAGTTACAATCTTGATTCAGGAATAAACTGTGTAACCTGATTTAGTCACTTAAACATTCTGAATCTCATTTTTCTCTTTTGTAGAATGGGAATAATAATAATTATTCTGCCTATATTTTAGTTTCACTTGGAAGAATGGATATTGTCAACCATAGAATGCTACACAAATATTAATTTCTGCTATTGTTATTTTATTGTTATTATTTCTGGTTTCTTACAAGTCCAAATCTAATCATTTTTATGTGCTAAATTAATTTTATAAACTCCATAGAAATTTGGAGCCCAACTTTTAAATATGTACATTACCTACAAGCTTTTGAATCTAAACAAATCTTTTTACTAATGTGAACATCAAAAATTTTAGAGGAGTTTTTCTTTTTTTTCCTCCTGAAATGTGTGTTCACTGTCAGGTAGCTTTCCAGCAAGCAGTCTGAAATCAAAATCAGCATTTGGTATCCTATAAAAATAGTTTGGTTTGGTAAAAATATATTTTTCTTATATCATAAAGGAAATAGATGAAAAGTAACAAAGTAAAATTTTCTGGAGTATAATTATTGGCTAAAACAATAGGAGTGGTAATTTTCATAGCCAATGGAAATAAAGAGTGGATAACTTCTTTTTTCAGATTTTCCCCTTTATTGCAATAGGTTTAAAGTTTATATCCAGCTTTTGAAAATTATTATTTATTTAATATTTTTAGTTTTTAGCATTTATTTCCACAAGATTTTGAATTACAAATTTTCCCCCCATTTCTACCCTCCCCCACTCCAAGATGGCATATGTTCTGATTGACCTGTTCCCCAGTTACCCTTCCCTTCTGTCACCCCTCTCCCTCCATCCCCTTTTCCCTTACTTTTTTGCAGGGCAAGATAGATTTCTATGCTCCATTGCCTGTATATCTTATTTCCCAGGTGCATGCAAAAACAACTTTTCTTTGAACATCTGCTGTTAAAGTTTTGAGTTCCAAATTCTCTCCCCTACTCCCTCCCCACCCACCCTCCCCAAGAAACCAAGCAATTCACCATAAGTCACACATGTATCATTATTCAAAACCCTGCCACAATGCTCATGTCGTAAAAATATAACTATATTTTGCTCCCTCCTAT
This sequence comes from Trichosurus vulpecula, assembly GCF_011100635.1. NCBI lineage: Eukaryota > Metazoa > Chordata > Mammalia > Diprotodontia > Phalangeridae > Trichosurus > Trichosurus vulpecula. Next base: position 106,687,540 of record NC_050581.1, on the reverse strand, counting down.
CCTGTCCCGCTTTATGCAATTTTCTCCCTTCTCCCTGTCCCTCTTGAAACGTTTTTGCTTTTAATTATGTCTTCCCCCATCTGCCCTCCGTTCTGTTGTCCCCCTTTTGTATCCCCTTCCTCCTTCTTTCCTGTGGGGTAAGATACCCAATTGAATGTGTATGTTATTCCTTCCTCAAGTCAAATCCAATGAGAGTAAGATTCACTCATTCCCCCTCATCTGCCCCCTCTTCCCTTCCAAAGAGCTGCTTTTTCTTTCCACTTTTAGGTGAGATAATTTACCCCATTCTATCTCTCCCTTTCTCCCTCTCTCAATATATTCTTCTCTCATCACTTAATTTGATTTTATTTCTTTTAGATATCATAACTTCATATTCAACTCACCCTGTGCCCTCTGTCTATACACACACACACACACACACACATATATATATATATATATATATATATATATATATATACAAACACACACATAAGTGTGTGTGTGTGTATACCTACATATGTGTGTGTGTGTGTGTGTGTGTGTGTATATATATATATATATATATATATATTCCCTTCACCTAACCTAAGGTCTCATGAATTATACACATCATCTTTCCATGTAGAAATGTAAGCAAAACAGTTCAACTTTAGTAAGTCCCTTACGATTTCTCTTTCTTGTTTACCTTTTCATCCTTCCTTGATTCTTGTGCTTGAAAGTCAAATTTTCTATTCAGCTCTGAGAGTCTTTTCACTGAGAAAGCTTGAAAGTCTTCTATTTTACATATATTTTTTACATAATATTTTGCTTTGGAGCATTATAATCAGTTTTGTTGGGCAGGTGATTCTCGGTTTTAATCCTAGCTCCATTGACCTCCAGAGTATCATATTCCAAACGCTTCAATCCCTTAATGTAGAAGCTGCTAGATTTTGTGTTATCCTGATTGTGGTTTCACAATACTCAAATTTTTTCTTCATGGCTGCTTGCAGTATTTCCTCCTTGATCTGGGAGCTCTGAAGTTTGATGACAATATTCCTAAGAGTTTTCTTTTTGGGATCTTTTTCAGGAGGTGATTGGTGGATTCTTTCAATTTCTAGTTTACTCTCTGGCTCTAGAATATCAGGGCAGTTCTCCATGATAATTTCTTGAAAGATGATGTCAATGCTCTTTTTCTGATCATGGCTATCAGGCAGTTCAATAATTTTTAAATTCTCTCTCCTGGATCTATTCTCCAGGTCAGTGGTTTTTCCAGTGATATATTTCCCATTGTCTTCCATTTTTTCATTCCTTTGTTTCTGTTTTATAATATCTTCATTTCTTATAAAGTCACAGCTTCCATTTGCTCCAATCTAATTTTAAGGTGTTATTTTCTTCACTGGTCTTTTGGACCTCCTTTTTCATTTGGCTAATTCTGCCTTTCAAGGCATTCTTCTCCTCATTTGCTTTTTGGAGCTCTTTTGCCACTTGAGTTAGTCTATTTTTAAGGTGTAATTTTCTTTAGCATTTTTGGGGGTCTCCTTTTGCAAGTCATTGACTTGTTTTGCATGGTTTTTTTGCATCACTCTCATTTCTCTTACCAGTTTTTCCTCTACTTCTCTTACTGGCTTTTCCAAATCCTTCTTGGGCCCTTCCACGGCCTGTGACCAATTCATATTTTTCTTGGAGGCTTTTGATGTAGGCTCTTTAACTTCATTGACTTCTTCTGGCTGTTTGTTTTGATGTTCTTTGTCACCAAAAAAAGATTTCAAAGTCTGAGTCTGAATCTGAGACCATTTTCACTGCCTGTTCATGTTTCCAGCCAACTACTTGACCCCTGAGTTTTTTGTCAGGGTACAACTGCTTGTAGAGTAGAGAATACTTTGTCCCAAGCTTGAGGGGCTGTGCTGCTATTTTCAAAGCTACTTCTACACAACAAGCTCTGCCACACCAGTGCCCCTTCTTCTCCAAGAACCACCAACCAGGATTGTGGCCCAGATCTAGGCAGGGCAAAGCAGGCTTTGTGTTCCTGCTCTGATCTGCAGCTTAATTCCTCCCACCAGGTGAGTCTGCGGCCAGAGTCAACTGTAGCTGGAGCTCTGGAAACAGCCTCAGAGCTGCATCACCTCTATGGCCCCCAGGGTGGTGGCTGACTGCAAACTCCTTTCACTCTGTCCCAGCAGCTTTTCCCACTAGCCTTCTCTGTTGTCTTTGGCATTTGTGGGTTGAGAAGTCTGGTAACTGTGACAACTCACTGATTCACTGTGCTAGGGCTTGTTCTGCCTGGCTCCTGTTCTGGTTAGTACTAGTGTGGCCCCCACTGGGCTCTGCTCTGCTCCCAGCTCTGCAATAGACCATTCCCAGTGACCATCCAGGCTGTCCTGGGCTGGAGCTCTGCTTCCCTTTGCTATTTCGTGGGTTCTGCAACTCTGGAATTTGTTCAGAGACATTTTTATAGGTGTTTGGAGCAACCTGGGGGGGGGGAGCTTAAGCAAGTCCCTGATTTCACACAGCCATCTTGGCTCTGCCATCTGGTAGATAGCTTCTTAATAAATGATCTTACAAACAAGTAAATTTTACTTCCCTATCAGTTTCTACATCTCTATAAATGGACAGCTTTCACTATAGTTTTCTGTATATGCTTTTCTTGAAAAAGAGTTCTAACCTGGGATCTGTGATTTTTTTCTACAAAACATATATTTTGATACTTATTTCAATATAATTATCTTCCATTGTAATACACTTTTATTTGGTTATTTTTTTGCATTTAGCAATACAATGGTGAAAAGACATCCCACAGTCTGTATCAGACTGACAAATGGTACATGACACATGAAAATTTAGTTTTTCATAAAACCTGTTTTATTTATTCTTACTAAAGATTTCTAACTATTCTTAACTCCCCAAAAGCAGATGCATTTAGAGAACCTCCTTCTTTTTAGGTATGCTGAGCCCATTCTTAATATACATTAGTTCCAGGAAGCCTCATAGTAACTCTCTTCATTTTCAGCTCTTTTGAGATTCCTGAGCCAGTCATAAGAACAAACCAACTACCTTTTTTTCTTCCATCCATTTTTTTTCTACCAAATCAGTGTTTCTGATTCTTCTAACTTTCAGTTTTAGAAGTATTAAGATCTTCAAGCTTTCATTTTTTTCTTTGCTTGTTTGTTTTGCTTCTGTTCTTTATCACACACATATGTTGATTTAAAGAATTCCAATTTTGTCTCACAACTTATTTATATTGAAATAAAAGGAAGAGAGGTGGTCATGGTGACATACAACTATAATCCCTAATTCCAGGTGTTTTGAGGTAGGTAGATTATTTAAATTTAGTTGCTCTGAGCTATAATAGGAGTAAACCAATTGAGTGTCTGTAGCAAGGTATGCACTGAAATGTGGAGTGCAAGGAATGACAGCCCTCCGTGTTGCCATAGGAGAAGTAAAGTGACCCAAGTCAGAAATGAAGCAGGTCAAATCTTCTGCACCAATCAGGATTAGGAATAAAAATGAAGGAAGGAAGGAAGGATGGAAGGAAGGAAGGAAAGAAAGAAGAAAGAAAGCATTTATTAAGTGTTTACCATGTTCCAAACATCATATTAGGTGCTGGGTTTAAAAATTCATATTTAAAAAAACAGGTCTTTCCCTCATGGAACTTATATTTTACATGGGAGTTAGTATAAGCATGTACAAATGAATAAAAATAAAATACAAGTGTATATTGGGACAAGAATTAACAGCTTGGGGAGGGAGGGCTCAGGAACAGATTCATATAGAAGTAGAAATTGAAATGAGCCTTGAAGGAATTCTAGGTACCGAGCCTTGAAGGTATTCTAGGAGGAGGAAAAATTAGGTAATGCATTCTATTCTATATAAAGTCATGGAGAAGAGTGAAGGAATAAAATGTACAGGGAATAGCATTCCTGTTCCCTGGTCAGGACGTATGCTAGTTCAACCTGAAAGTAGTATGTAAGAATATTAGAGCAGTACAGATATTCAAAAAGCCTAAAAAGTTAGACTAAAAGCATACAGGGAAGACTTTAAAAAACAAATGTATTATCTAGGGATTGGACCTATGAGTTCAGTGATATAGAGAACTCACAGATCAAGAAATTCCCTCTAATAATACAGGTCAGCTAAAGTAATGAAGCACCCTGAAAGAAGGCATCATGTTTCAGACAAGTCAAACCACTGCCACCACCACATTGACCACCACATCTATTAAGAGCTGTAAGAGGACAACCCAGGCTTCTGAAACCAAGAGCCTTAGAATACTAGTGCCACATAAAATAATATAACTACTTCCATATCAGCCCCTATACCCATCACTGAATGGAGACATTATTGTGGATAATGACCCCACCTTCTTCACTACCACCACCAACTGCTGACAAACTGCCACAAGTTGGCAGACAAGTAAAATACCGCTGGGCATGTCAGCATTCTCCAGACTGCTAGTGACACTTCTAACAAAGCCTACATAGCCATTATCTGGGAAAGCAATTTCTGTAGAGAAAGGCCTGCCCAAACCTGGCCACTATCAATTGACTTCAAATCAAGGGCCATGCAAGCTAGCTTAGCTAAAGCTTCAAAGCACCTGAAGGGAGAGACAAGAAGCAGCATGTAATGGGTAAGTCAAATCACTCAGACCCTACTCAGACCCTCGTTGAGACAGTCTAGAAGTGAAACCAAGTTTTGGTAGTAGGAATGTTCTCCGGGCTAGTTCCAACTGCAATCATCTTGGAAAGCAATGCAGGAGATGGAGGCTGGCAACTGCTCCTATAAGTGTTATAGCCATAGCTCCCGAAGACCTTGAAAATAAAAGTTCTTGGCACTAAAATATTTGGCTCAACCACATTTTTTGAAGTACTTCGAAGTTATCTTAAGCTAGAAAATTGTTTCATTACATATTTTTAGGGTTCTTTTGCTCCAGAATCTATTCAGAGGCTTAATTTAACATTGCTTCTGATGGAAACTAGGGAGAGCTCAGGCAAGTATGCTCCCCAAGGTGAAACGTTTTGTATGTATTGCCCGCCCCATTAGAACATGAACTCCTTCAAAGCAGATAATGTCTTGTTTTTGAATTTGTATCCTCAGTGTTTACTATAGTGTTTACTTACCACATGATAAGCACTTACTTTCTCTCTCTTTCCTCTTTCCTTCCTTCCTTCCTTCCTGCCTTCCTGCCTTCCTTCCTGCTTTCCTGCCTTCCTTCCTGCCTTCTTCTCTCTCTCTCTCTCTCTCTCTCTCTCTCTCTCTCTCTCTCTCTCTCTCTCTCTCTCTCTCTCCCCCTCTCTCTCTCACTCTCCCCCTCTCTCTCTCTCTCTCTCTCTTCCTTTCACTGTTAAAGTACCCACTTGACTACATGGCTCCTAAATCAAACAGAGTATGAATTTTATTCTAGAGATAAAAGGCAGTTGTAAGAGATTCATAATCAAGGAAATGGCATGGTGAGACTTGCATGGACAGCTGTGTGAACAATGGATCAGAGCAGGGAGAGACCAGATTCAGAGAGACCAGTTAGATTGCAATTGCAATAGTCCAGGTGAGAAACAATGATAGCTTGAATAGGTTGGCATGTATATGAGTAAAGGGGATACACCTGATATCTTTTTGAGGCACAGAAAATAAGGGTTGGCAATATACATTCATTGGATATAAGAAATACTAGAAAATAAGCTTCCAACTTTATTTGAGTCAAGGTTTCAAATTTTGAACCTAAGTTAATGGAAGGATGATGATGTCTTCAGTAGAAATCCAAATGTTAGAATAGAGTTGTGTGCTGCTTAATGGAATTTTCTGATTGTTTTGATACTGTTTAGACCCAGTCTTTGAAACTACTAGACTTTTCTTTTACTCCTATGTCTTTGTTTTTAGATCTGGGATGTCATTGGGATAGGTGCTCCAGATGATGAAGTTCTACCAATTTGCATCAAAACCTTCTCTGGAACTGAATTTCTTGGAAAGTTGCTTGTGACACGTACCAAAGATCACACAGCCAGGATGTACAAGAAGCCTGGTTTCAATCTAGGTTGTCTTGACTTCAAGGCCACCATTCTATTCACCATGTTATTTTTATCTTCACATTTATCTATACCTTCATGTCAGGAAAAAGCTTGGGGCTATTAAAAGTTCTTTTTGGGGCTCTTACTTTTGTTCCCCATCTTTAACATTTAAGCTTCAAGTATTCCTATCAGGTATTGGGGTATAAAAACCTCACAATCAAATTCAGAAAGACAGACATGTTAAATATATTCATTTTTGATCACGATGCAACAAAACTACATGTAATAAATGGCCATGGAAAGATAGATTAAACATTAATTGTAAACTAAATAATATAATCCTAAAAAATGAGTAGGTCAAAGAACATACAAAAAGAATCAATAACTTCCTTAAAAAGAATGAAAACAGTGAGACAACATAACAAAATTTATGGGATGCAATCAAAGCAATATTAAGAGGAAAATTAATATCTATAAATTCTTACATCTTTAAGATACAGGAAGAACAAATCAATGAATTGGGCATGAAACTTAAAAAAATAGAAAAAAAGAACAAATTAAAAATCCTCGATTAAGCACCAAATTGGAAATTCTGAAAATCAATGGAGTGAACAATAAAATTGAAAGTAAGAAAACTACTGAAATAATGAATAAAATTTGGAGCTAATTTATTGGAAAATATAATAGATGAACCATTTGTCATTTTAATTAAAAAGTAGAAAATCAATTTACTACTATCAGAAATGAAAAGGATAAATTCATTACTAATGAAGAAGAAATTAAAGCAATAACTAGGTGCTATTTTGCCCAATTATATGTCAATATATCTGATAATCTAAATGAAATGGATGGATATTTACAAAAAATACATAAATTTCCCATATAAACAGAAGAGGGAATATAATAATTAAATAACCCCATCTGAGAAACAGAAATGGAACAAGCCATTAACAATTTCTTAAGGAAAAAAAAATACCCTGGGCCAGATGGATTGGCAAGTGAATTCTACTAAATATTTAAAGAACAACTCACTTCAATACTATATAAACTATTTGGGGGAAAATATGTATGTGTGAATAAAGATGTGAATAAAGCTTCCTTCCAAATTCCTTTTATAACCCAAACATGCTGCTGATACTTAACCCAGGAAGAGCAAAAAGAGGGAATATAAATTGTAGACCAATTTTCCTACAAAAAAAATCTAAATAAAATACTAGCAAAGAGAATATCACAATACACCACAAGGATCAAGCAGGTGGGATTTATACGAGGAATGCAGAACTGGTTCAATACTAAGGAAATTGTCAATATAATTCACCATGTCAATAACAATAACAACAAAAAATGATTATCTCAATAGATGCTGGAAAGGATAAAACAACTTTTGACAAACTATAGCATCTATTTCCATTAAGAAATGCAGAGGGATATTCTCCTCCTCTCCAGGTTCCCTCAGTTCTCCAAATAGCCACTACTTCACCCAGAGGACTGGTGAGTTCAGAAGTGCTGAAGATTGGCAAGAAATTCTATAAGGATAAAACAGAAGAAGTCTATCGAATTGTTGGATAGTCCTGGAAAGGTCCTTTTGCAGTATAAAGATGAGATTACAGTAGATAATGCAGCTAGAAAAAAACACCTGGAAAGAGAAGCTGCTATCTCAAACAAAATTACCAGCTATGTTTTTATATTTATAACAAAACTGCTTTCACCAAAAAATGTGTTAAGACAGCTTACATTGTACCTTGATGTGAAATAATTTCAACTGAATGGGTATGTAGAAGAATTGAAGCTGGTTCTTTTCTGAAAAGAAAATCTTCTGTCAAAGGATACAAGTTCTATCCACCTAAAGTGGAATTGTTTTTCAAGGATGATGCCAAAACTGATCCACAGCCTCCTGAGGAAAAGCTTACTGTTGCAAAATGGTATTTTGATTTGCTTAATGTAGGTTAGACTGAAGTACATATCCTGAGAGGAGGAGAAATTCCTTTTTAAGTAATGGTAGACAATGTAAAATACTTAAAAATCTATCTGACAAGACAAAACCAGTAACTATATGAACATAATTACAAAACACTCTTTGCACAAAGTAAAATCTAAATAATTGGAAAAATATCAATTGTTCATGGGTAGACTGAGGCAATATAATAAAAATAATAATTCCACTTAAATTAATTTACTAATTCAGTGGAATACCAATCAAATGACCCAAGAAGTATTTTATAGAACTAGAAAAAACTAACAAAATTAATGTAGAAAAATAAAAAGTCAAAAATGTCAAGGGAATTTATGGGAGAAGGGAAGCAAGTGGCCTAGACATACCAGATATGAAACTATATTATAAAGGAGTAATAATCAAAATAATCTAGTACTGGCTAATAAATAGAGTGGTGGATCAGTAGAATACATTAGGTACAAGAGTCACAGTAATAAATGACCACAGTAATCTAGTATTTGATGTATACTAACATCCAAGATTTTGGGACAAGAAATCATTATTTGACAAAAATTGTTGGGAAACCTGGGAAAGCAGTTTGGCAGACATTAGTTATAGCCCAAAAAATTATGTATGCTGAAATAAGGTCAAAAGGACTTTATTTCTGCGAAAAGTGTTTTGTAACTGTCGTAATATATTTCTTGATTTTGTCTTGGCAGATAAACTCCCAAGTATTTTAAATTGCCTACAGTTATTTTAAATGATATTTCTCTTTCTATCTCTTGCTGCTATGCTTTGTTGGTAATATTTAGAAATACTGATGATTTATTCAGGTTTATTTTGTATCCTGCAACTTTTTCATATCCATTTGACTCAATGTCCTCTAAAGTAAATTAAAGAGGTAGGACAATAACCTCTAAGGACCCTTAAAGTCTTAGAATTATGAAGCTATTGAATCTTATATTTTTGGTGAACCAGTGATCAATGGCCAGTAATTTGATATTATTCTAGTTTCAGTATTTCAATAAAGAGTTCTTTTTATGCAGAGAACCTGAGTTGAATTTCAATGTTTTTAAATTCTGCTGTTATGACCTTGGACAAGTCGCTTTCTAAGTTTCAGTTGCTTCACCTGTTAAAATGAGAAGGTAGGAGCTCATTCTCTAAGAATCCTTCCAGTTTCAATAGCTATTAATATTTGTACTCAGAGAATTGTTTTCTACATTCCTCTAGTTTCTGTAGTTTCCTTGAGATAAGCTAGGTAATGATTTAACATCAACACTTCAGAGCATAAAGTATTTATAAGAATTCACTATTCATCTTTCATGGTGGCTGGGACTGAATACACCGATTTTTAAAACTCTCTGAGGTATCTGGGAAGCCTTGTAAAACACACATTTTATTGTTGAAAAATGTAACAATATCTTTTATAAAGCAAAATAATTGTTAAAGAATGTTGCTTGATTCTGAAAATCTCAGTACACTTAGAAGTTAATTGAATAACATATTTTGCTTGTGGTAGCCTTTTTCTATGATGTATCAATAGTTTTTTTTTTTTCTTGAGAGAAATACAGGGAGAATAATACCATAATATATAAGTGACATGTAAGGCTCATTGAGATATCACTAGAAACAAAAGAATTATGGATATTTGGCCATAGATATCAATAATTAATGATCTAACAAATAAATCCATATGTTGTTAATATTAAAATTCACTAAATAAGATTTATATGTTTTTAATTTTGTTTCTGTGTAATGCTTAGGGAAATGCTTTGTAGGCTGATGAATTTATGATAAAGCAATACTTTATGTGGGAGAATTGCCTGAACCAATTTTGAATGAGAGAAAATATTTTTGTCTCCCTGTGTAATATCTTTTCAGGATTAAAGAGAGAGAGAGAGAGAAAGAGAGAGAGAGAGAGAGAGAGAGAGAGAGAGAGAGAGAGAGAGAGAGAGAGAGAGAGAGAGAGAGAAGAGTTTTATTTTCTAGTATATCTAATCTGCTTCTTTTTTGTGGCCTTGAGAAAAATAAAAATTTCAACTTAATGATTTGTATTATACTCTTCTATAATAGATGAACACTTTATTGGGCACTTATTTTTTTGTAGCAGGCTAGCATGCTTTCTCCTGCACATTTCCTCTTTTTTTATACTTTTCCTGCAATCTAGATATAAGAAGCATGTGTTTATTATTTAGAAACTTTCTATAATGTAGCAAGTGAATCTAATCTCAAACTGAAACTAATCTCAGATGAATTCTGTTTCTATGAGAAAGCTCACTTAACCAAGGCTTTATTTAAGAAATTCCAATTTAAGGGGAGTTTGTTTTAATCAGTCTTCACATGGAGATAACCGTGTTCCTAATTATATGATGAAAATTCATGAAACCTTGTATAAGTATTCATAATTTATATCATGGATTACCTGGACTTCATTATTGGCAGGCCATTTTTCAGGATAAATTGTATCATAGTATTATTCAATTTTCTTATTTTTTTCAGTTAATTATATCAACAATCACGGTTTGTTTTTTTAATAATAGAATGACATTAGGCAAAGTAAGTTTAGAACAATTCCTGTCTTATACCTCCCCCCACCCCAGAAAAAAAATTCTGATTTAGCAACTCCTCTACAGAGACAACCCCAACAGAAATCAGTTCATTGTTATTAAGCTATTCTGACTGGAGCCAGTTGCTGAATCCATTCCCTCTTCCATTTGAAGAATTGTTTGGGGGCAAGTAGTTGGAATACCCTACCAATATTTGGGTTCTGATTGGAAAAGTTCTGGTGTGCAGGAGTTCCATTTCACATATATCCATGTCCTATGCTGCAAGAGATCTTGGGGTCCATATTCCTTAGCCTACAATTAAATGATTCCTAATTGGTGTGTAAGCTGAATATAAGTTACAGTCTTTGATATTCTTCCTACATTCCTTTCCTTGGTGTCACAAGAAGTACCCATGAAGGCTAAGCTGATTGAAAGGAATATTATCTAAGAAGTCCTAGATTCAAGGAAGACTGTTCAATGTATATAAATTTCCCATGTCTAGAAAAGTCTGTGAAGGGGTTGGGATGAATAGTTGATGTATAATTTTGTATTTTAATTGATTTTATTGTTTAAAATGTTGAAAATAGAACATCATGTTTTATCTCTACTTGTGGGGAGGTTGTTTCATACCAAGGTTACTTGTCTGGAGATACATGAAATAAAGGAAGTTCATGGAAGAACTAGAGCTTGCCACAAGTGAGGAGCTCAGAAATCCTTCTAACAGGTAAATATTCAATAATCCATATATTCTAGATATCATTTTGGCACAGTTACCTCTAAAGAAGTAAGAGGGTTGGAGAGAAGGTCATCTATTATCTTAAAACCAGAAAACTTTCTCAACTATTTCTATTCCACAAAAGCAGGGTGCAAAGTAACTGTTGGACTCCTGAGAAAGCCACATCCTCTTTGGTGTATAGAATGTTAGTTGTTATTAAATAAAGCTGTGCTGGGGATAAAGAAGGATTTTTTAAAGAGGATGAAAATGCTATATAGAGTAGAAGAGAAAATGATACTTAAAGACAATAAAAAGGCAGAGTACAGAACTATTGTTCTTTTTTTCAACCCAAGGAGATTGATTTTTGGTCCCATAGTGCAAAAATTAAAGTAGCAAACAGAAAGTTGGAACCCATAAAGGATAAAGTAAAAGTGGAAATAGCTGTACTCAGTATGTTCAAATCATCCCAGGGTACTCAAATACTTGGTAGATGTGATTGCTGAACTATTGCCTATGACCTTTGAAAGGTTGTAGAGAATGGGAGAGATGATACCGAATTAAATGATGTCAAATATTTTCCCCATCAACAATCATTATCTCTAATAGAAATAAGCTAGAAGTCTTTCCAATAAGATCAGGGTGAAGCAAGGTTGTCCATTATCATCACTATTATTCAATATTGTTCTAGAAATGCTAGCTATAGCAATAAGACAAGAAAAAGAAATTGAAGGAATTAGAATAGGCAATGATGACACAAAACTATCACTCTGCAGGTGATATGATAATATTCTCAGAGAATCAACTAAAAAAACTAGATGAAATAATTAACAACTTCAGAAAGTTGCAGAACATAAATAAATTCACACAAATCATCAACATTTCTGTTATAAAGTCCAATCACTAGAGACAGAAAGAGAAATTCCATTTAAGGTAACTGAATAGGATGAAAAAAATAGTCATTAGTCCACCTGCCAAGACAAACCTAAGAACTATATGAATGCAATTTTAAAACATGTTTCACATAAATATAGGTCACATCCTATGAGAAGTTTGTCCTTTTGTGCAAGACAGTTTAGCCTAGAAGAAAGAATTTATGAGTTCCTAGGAGTACCTAGAATGTATGGTTAAGGTGAAATGGACAAATAAATTATTTGATTTGTTAGCACAGTCCTTATGAAGGCGAACAATCTTGGCAAGGGTTTTGGGTATAGTTGGACCACATAATTTATAACATACTGTATTTTATGCCATGAGGTACTGCTTCTATCCAGCTTTATTTCCCTTATGAATTGATATATCAAAGAGTTAGAGCAGAAAGAAATAGTTGATGGGGTGACCTTTATAAAGTCAATTAAATAGGAATTGGAGAGAAAGGGGAGCACAAACCTACAATTTCAGAAAATTTTAGCCATGAGGAGCACAGTGATTAAGGAAATAAGGGCGAAGTTCATGAATCAGGGAATGAAATTTTAGAATATCTTAGCAGTTAAGAGAATTAATAAGGAAAGTAGAACAAAGAAAAACTTCATAGAATATGTTTCAGTAAAAAGAAAACTAATGAACATAATTAGTAGAGGAAATTTGAAGAGGGAAGGTTTAGAGCTAAGCACTTAATTTAGAAGGGAAAAGGAGGATACAAATAAAAGAAAGAAATAGATGAGAAATAAAGGAAAAAAAAGAAATCATTAATTTAAATAAAAATCCAAAGTAGGGAAATGATAGAAAAATGGCAGTGAGAATGTGAAGTTAAATGAAAGACAGTCTGTTAGTATAAAGTTTTATAAAAGTGACTGCCTCAGAATCAACTACAACAGTCTCCTTATATCCATAAAGCATCCTTCAATCAAATTGAAGATTAACCAATTGAATAGAGAAGTTTTTTTTTGAAAAAGCCAGCAAACCAAAGATCCAAAAGAACTGATCAATAAAACAAAAATATGGTTCTTTGGAAAGAAAAACAAAAATCTCCCAGAGAGTTCAAAGGGATGGAAGCAAGATCACAAGCAAAAGAGTCTGTGTTGGAAATTGAGAAGGCTATTTCTTTATCAGAGAACAAACAAAGAAAAATAGAAAGGGAGTTATAGAGAGGAATTTCAATGTATGGACCAGGGGAGATGAAGTGAAAAATGGCTTTTGTTTTGTAAATTTTTCAGCCTAGATTAATAGGACTGTAACAAGGAGAAAAAGTGATCAGAATAGTGAATAACTGGAATAATAAGAAGGGTGGAGTTGGATAAAGAAGAAATCAAGAGGAATGAGATGAGAAAGAGATTGAAGGTAGCCGAGCCAAGATGATAAAGAGAAGGAATCTCCTGAGTTCTTCCAATTTCCACTCAAAGCAACATTAAAATAACACCTCAAAACAACTTCTGGAGGGGAAGAACCAACAAAAGGACTGGGTGAAAACATTTTTCAGCCTAAGGCAATGTAGAAGATTGGAGATAAGTGTCTGTCATATTAAAATGAGAATGAAGCATAGTTGAGTGCAGGCTGCACTCCAGCAAACCAGCAGCAGATTTTGTGGGGCAACTCAATCAACTGTGGTCCTAAAGGCTTCCTGGAACTCTCAGTCCACTGATGGAAAAGGGGTCAGAAAATTGCTGAGAAGGACATTACAGGAGATCTTTGGTGCAAGACTCTCTTATATTGGCTATACAAAGTTGTGGGTAACTATCTCAGAGTGATGAGGAGGGCTAGCAGGAGCAGGGAATGTGGTCAAACTTCCAGGTGTAGAGTACTTAAGGTCACTCACAAACCAAAGCACAGATCAGAATCACATTGAATATACCTCTTCTTACATCATATTATCTTGGCAGAACTGAAACTTACAGAGCCATAGAGCTAATTCTGAGTATAGAAGCAAAAAAAAAAAAAAAAACAAAAAACTTCTGAAGCTTGGGACAGTGCATCCACCCAACCTGAGGATCAGAGTCTCTAAAGTTTAGTCAAGAAAAAGTCTGGAAAAAGAGCAAACATCCCCCCAAAACAACAACAACAACAAATCCTGATCATAGGTACTTGCTATGGTGACAGGGAAGATCAAAACAGACTGAGAAGACTGCAAGATCAATGTATCTACAAGCAAAGTGAAAAAAGAAAAGTATGAATTGTCCTCAAACTCTGTAAGAGCTCAAAAATGATTTTAAAAATCAAGACAGGCAGACAAAAACAGGAAAAAATGTAAGTGATGCAAAAATAAAAGTTAACAGCTTGGTAAAGGAGGCACAAAAAAAGAAAAAGAGAAAAAAAGAAACTCAGAAAAAATAAAAGGTCAAATGTTAAAAAAGGGATAAAAATCCATTGAAGAGAATAATTCTTTTATTTTAATTATTTATTAGTTTTTAGTTTTTAACATTCACTTCCATAAGATTTTGAATTGTGAATTTTCTCTCCCCACCTCCACTTCCCAAAATGGCATGCAATCTGATATAGGCTCTACCTATACATTCATATTTAACAGATTTTCACATTAGTCATGCTGTAAAGAAGAGTTAGAATTAATTGGAGGAACCATGAGAAAGAAGGAAAAAAGAAAACAACAAAAGAAAAGGAGAGCAAATTGTATGCTTCCATCAGCATTCAGCCTCCAAAATTCTTTCTCTAGATGTGGAGAGCATTTTCCTTCATGAGTCTCTTGAAGTTGTCTTAGTTCTTGCATTGCTGTGAAGGGCTAAGTCTGTCAAATTCAGTAATCATACAGTGTGGCTATTACCATCTACAATGTTCTTCTGGATCCACTCATTTCCCTCTGCATCAGTTCACATAAGTCTTTACAGGCTTTTCTGAAATCTGCCTGCTCATCATTTCTTATAGCATAAGAGTATTCCATTACATTCATATACCACAACTTGTTCAACCATTCCCCAATTGATGAACATCCCCTCAATTTCCAATTCCTTGTCACTACAAAAAAGAGCACTATAAATATTTTTATACATGAGGGTCCTTTTCCTGTCTTTATGATCTCTTATGGGATACAGAAACAGAAATGATATTGCTGGGTCAAAATGCAGTTTTATAGCCCTTTGGGCATACTTCCAAAATGCTCTCCAGAATGATTGGATCAATTCACAACTCTACCAACAATGCATTAGTGTTCTAACTTTCCCACATCTCCAGCATTTTTCATTTTCCTGTTTTGTCATCTTAGTCAATCTGATCGTTATGATATAGTAACTCAAGGCCATTTTTGATTTGCATTTCTCTAATCAATAGTGATTTAGAGCATTTTATATGAATATAGATAATTTTAATTTGTCTGAAAACTGCCTGTTCATATCCTTTGATCATTTATCAATTGAGGAATGACTTGTGTTCTTATAAATTTGACTCAGTTCTCTATATATTTTAGAGATGAGGCCTTTTTCAAAGACACTGGCTGTAAAAACTGGCTGTAAAAAAATACTCCAGTCTCCCCGAGAGAGGAGAGTGAATAGCTAGCAAATTTGTCGCCAAAATAGAGTGACAAGAAAAGAAATGTTCACTGCTCTATTGAGAGCAGGGGTAGAATTTGAAATGATAGATCCCATTCCAACCAATGAACTGTACAGAATGTATAGAGATAAAGGACTTGATAACAGACAAAATAGGGAAATAAGAAGTGCTCCTGTAGATGCTACAGACCCTGAACCCTCAATCCCAAATGAGTCACATCTTAGGGAATACTAGGAAACAGGCCAAGCCCCAGTCCAAATTAAGGAAATAAACAGGCTGGATTGCAGACCCCACATTAACTTGACCATATATTGGAAAAATGGGCCAAGTACGGTAACTCGGGCATTAATAGATACTGGGGCAGAGGCCATCCTTATATGTGGAAATCGAGACAAGTTCAGCCATGGAACTCCTCTTACCATCACAGGATTAGGAGGGGCTGAAATATCAGCCACACAAGTTAAATTGATGATGAAAATTGGACAGTTGCACAAGAAAGAATATACTGTGGTTATTGTGCTGATTCCTGAATACATCATTGGGATAGATGTATTGAACAGTATTATCTTGAATTTACCTGAAGGGAAAAAACCATTTGGTGTGAGGAAAATAGGTGTTAATGCAGTCTTAGTGGGGAAAATGAAGGTGGATCCAATCACTTTGCCAGAACCTTCTGAAGTAATTACTTTGAGGTGATATCTTGTGCCAGATGGGCAAGATGCAATTGCCAGTACTATAAAAAAATGTGTTGAAGCAGGAGTATTAGTCCCTACAACTACTCAATGGAACAACCCTGTCTGTCCAGTTCAAAAGTCAGATGGAACATGGAGGATGACAGTAGATTATAGATAGCTGAACAAAATGAATCCTCCCCTGTATGCTGCTGTTCCAGACACTATTACTTTAATAGAGAGAATCCAGAAACATGAAGGGATGCAGTTATTGATTTGGCCAATGCCTTCTTTACAATCCCAATAGACCCCAATCAATGGGACCAGTTTGCTTTTACTTGGCAAGGCTGACAGTATACATGTATATGCCTGCCACAAAGATATCTTCATAGCCCAACTATTTGCCACAGGATTGTAGCTGAGCATTTAGATGAATTAAAGTTACCTGGTTTACAGCTTACCCACTACATAGACGACATCATGATACAGGGAGAAAACATAAAAGAAGTGGAGAAGAGTTTGACACTATTAATTCACCATATGAAAAGCAAAGGATGGGAAACTAACCCTGCAAAGGTTCAAGGGCCAGCTCAAACTATAAAATTTTGGGGGATACGGTGGAATAAAGGACTGTGAGAAATTCTCCCACAAGCTTGACAAAAAATCCAGGATTTTCCTACCACTACTAGTAAGAAAGAGGCCCAAAAGTTCATAGGGCTATTTGGTTATTGGAGATACCACATCCCACACTTTAGACAGATTTTGAAACCCTTGTATAAAGCCACCAAGAAAAAATACAAATTTGATTGGAGACTTGAAAGTAGAGCTTTTGAGGAAGCAAAGGCGGCTATAAAATTAGCCCTGGATTTATGGTCTATGCAAAATGGGCCAGTGGAATTATAAGTGACTGTACAAGGTGACTACGCAAACTATAGTTTGTGGCAAAAGCAACAAAGCCAAAGTGTACCTTAAGTATTTTGGTCAAGGAAACTACCTTTGTCTGGAATGCAACACACATCTTTTGAGAAGCAGCTGTTAGCTGCATATTGGGCTTTGGTAGAAACTGAGCAAGTGACTCTGGGTCATGAAGTGGTATTAAGGCCGGGAATTCCGATTATGACTTGGGTAATGAGTACCCCAGCTTCCCAAAGACTTGGACATGTGCAAGAGGCAAGCATGATAAAATGGAAGTGGTATATTCAGAATAGGTTGAGAGCAGGCAAAAGTGGAGTTTCTGCTCTACATGAATCTGTGGTTAACATTGACACTGAGGGGAATGAAAAACCCCCTGAACCTAAGCAACAGTTGCTACAATCTTTGATGAAATGGAATAATGGATGTGATGGACTGACCAAGGAACAGCAGAAACATGCTTGGTTTACTGATGGGACAGCAAAATATTTGGGACACAACAGACATTGCAATGCAGTAGCCTATACCCCTGTACTAGGCAAGCACTGGAAAGTTCTGGGGTAGGTGGAAGTAGCCAATATGCCGAACTGATGGCAGTGCATCAAGCCATCAAAGCAGAAAAAGGAGGACAGTGTTATATATTTACCGACTCATGGGCAGTAGCTAATGGGTTAGCTACATGGTTGCCTATATTGAGGAATCAGAATTGGGAGATTCATGGTAAACAAGTTTTGGGTAAAGAGTTATGGGAAGATATATGGGATATGTCTCTGGCTACGAGTTTGTCAGTTTTTCACATTGATGCTCACACGACCCTGACCACAACAGAACATGAGTACAACACACACGTGGATAAGCTAGCAAAGATTGCTACTGAATGTATTGTCCCTACTCCACCTCCAACGGATGACCCAGCCTTAGCAAAATGGTTCCACTAGACCTCTGGCCATTTAGAGGTCCAGGCCACCCATCAATGGGCAGAGGATAGAGGTATTAGTATCTTTCATGCATTGTTAAAACAAATAACAGAAGAGTGTTGTATATGCCAATTGGAAAAAGAATGAACTGTTCCTAGAATAGTAACTGGAGAGATAGCAAGGGGGAAAGTTCCAGCCCAAATTTGGCAGATAGATTATATTGGACCACTATCCCAAGATAAAGGATGCAAATATATATGTACATGTGTTGACACCTATTCAGGTGTACTTGTGGCTTGTCCTTATAAGGATATTGTAAGTTTATACTATGGAACCCTGATGCAGATTCAATGTGACAATGGGTCACATTTTAAGGGTAATGAAATGAGAAGATATTGTGTATTGAATAAGATAGAGTGGATATATCATATTCCATATTACCTGCAAGCATCTGGGCTAATTGAAAGAATGAATGGATTGTTGAAATAACAGCTAAGAAAATTAAGCTCTAATAATTCATATCAACATTGGAAGGTTAATTTGTCTATTGCCTTACATAATTTGAATAATAGGCCCTTAGGAGGGAGTACACCTGTAGCCAAAATGATGACCCCAAATCTGCAGATTAGAAAACAGCAAACACATGAGATGCAAAACATTGAATTTTGCACTGTGAGGGAAGATGTCCTGTCACCGTGCCCAGGAACTCCTGGTTCGGCAGGCTATGATTTACATTGTGTAGAGAATTTTCAGTTGAATAGGAAAGAGATAAGAAAAACCTCTACTGGGGTATGTATGAAAATCCCCAGGAATCATTTTGGATGGATATTACCTAAACCAAGATTAGCAGCTCAAGGAGTACATGTATTGGCTGGAGTGATAGATTCTAATTATCAAAGAGAAATTGTTGTGACACTCCAGAATTTGGGTAAAAAACTTGTACAATTTTGTAGAAACGATAGGATAGTCCAAGTGATTATTTTCCCCTTTGTGAAAACTGACCCTCCTTCCCAAAATAACTCTCAGAGGAAAGGAAGGCTTTGGTTCTACTCATGGAATAAAATTGAGAGCTAAGGTATGGGTAAAATGGAAACCAGATGATATTCCACAGTCATAATCCATGGGAAGGACAAGACCGTAACAGATGTCTATTCAGGGGAAGATAATTACCGAATTGTACCTCTGAACCATATATTTTACCATGAATAGGGCTGCAATAATAGATTCATGGGCTCCAGAAGTATGGCTGATGCTAATAAATGCCACAAGCCACTCAGAAGGAAGATGATCTTGTATGATTAACAGATGAAAGTTTTTATCTAGGGAAAAGGCCTGGAGGGCAATCCTAGTGTCCATCTAGGATGGGACCCTTCTGATTTAGTTTCCTTATAGTGTTCCCTTTGAAAAGAAACATTTCCTACTTGAGTTAGGCTATGAGATTAAATTTTTGTATAATTGGAGTCTCAAGCAGAATGGGGATGATTTGATTTGAAGTGTAATAACAGCCCATACTCGCCTACTATTTTGTTCTTTGTTTTGGTTAACCTTGCTGCTTGTTCTGTCTCCTTTAGGCTTTAGTACCCTACACTTTCAGATAACTGCCTAAGCACGTAGAATTCCTGGAATTCCTGCCACCTTTCTTAAAGAACTCACCTCTGGAATGGGACTCTTGGGGCAGGGATAGCTCTACATCCAACTTCAGCAAGAAGAAGCTATGGAAAATGAGACCTTCACCCCTTACCCCAAGATTTTTATTGTTATGGTATTATTGACACCAGTTTCCCATTGACCTGTGTAATGGATGTGAAAGATCTTGGGGCCACAAGTAAAGGCAATCAGTGAATGGGAAAATCTTTCCCACCCATTTGAGTGGGCTTCGGGGGCGGGGCTCTCAGGATCCTAGGGGGAGAGTTTAGGACTGGAGCCAATGGTAGATCCCTGAGTTCTGGTCCACATGATGACATGAAACCTGTGGTGGGAGGAGCTTGCTGAATGGTTGGAGCAGAGCTAAGGTGCAGTTGGTGAGGCAGTTGGAAAGAGCAGTTAAGAGCTGAAGGAGAGAGGAAGCAGTCAGCTAGCTGGAACACAGCTTGGAGATTGTGGCAGGTGCTACAAGAAAAGCAGGAGTGACCCTCATGGAGACTGGAGAGTGCTGAGCAGGGGTTTGAGGCCAGTGGGTGGTCTTCTTGCTGGAGGGCCCTAGCATTGCAGGAGGAAGCACCAGTATGGCTTGGCTTGCTGCCATAATGTTTTTCTGTGGCCTCCTGGTCACTATTGTGAGATGGGCATACTGGTTTTGGAAGGCTCTTTCCAGGATGTTGAATTTGGAACACTGGTCTGTGGGTCTGCTACTTTTGAGTTTCAATAAATGCTTTAACTCCTCTTCCTTCTACTTAGAGAATTCCTCATATTCTGCAATTCTGGGCCATTCAGGCATATTCATGGTTATCGTTGAAGTCATGAATTCTGCCTTAATGATATACACAGTATCGGTGGGCAAGCTGCAAGCACCAGAGGCACTGGTGCAGAAAGCCAATGACAAGGCCCATTACCCTAGAAAAAAAAGCTTGGGACAATGCCCTCTGTGCTCCAGGAGCAGAGTTCAACATTGAAAAGTAAGGAAAAAAAACTGAAAGAGCCTTGATCACAGAAAGCTACTATTGTGATAGGGAATAGCGCAAGCTCAGAAGAGGATAACAATATTAACATGCTTACATATAAAACCTCAAAGGAGAATATGAATTGATATAAAACTCAAAAAGTTCCCTTTGAAGAGCTCAAAAAGGATTTTAAAAATTAAAATATAGAACTAGAACAGAAATTGAGAAAAGAAATGATAGTTATGCAGGAGAATTATGGAAAGAAGTCAACATTTTGGAAAAGGTAGCACAAAAATTGGTGGAAGAAAATAACTCCTTTAAAACTTGAATTGGCCAAATGGGGAAAAAATCAACTGAGGAAAACAATTTATTTAAACGTTGAATTGGGAAAATAGGCAAAAAAGGAGGTGCAAAAGTGAACTAAATAAGATAATGTATGAAAAATTAGAATTAGGAAGTGAAAGCCTATGACTCCAAAAATCAGTCAAACAAAATCAAAAGAAGGCAAAAAAATAGAAGACAATGTAAAATATCTCATTGTAAAAAACAAATGACCTGAAAAACATATCCAGAAGAATTAATTTAGTAAGTATTAGAATACTTGAAAGCTATGATAAAAGAAATAGCCTGGACAGCATCTTTCAGGAAATTGTCTGGTAAAACTGCTTGGATGTCTAAGAACCAGAGAGTAAAACAGTCATTGAAAGAATTCACCAATCACCTCCTGAAAAAGATCCCAAAATGAAAACTCCATTGAATATTGTAACCAAATTCCAGAATTATCAGTTCAAGGAAAATATACTTCAAGCAGGCTGAAAGAAAAGGAGTTTCAAACTTTCTTGATGAAAAGATGAGAGTTGAATAGAAAATTTAATCTTCAAATAAAAGATACAAGAGAAGAATAAAAAGTATAAACAGGAAAGAAACAAATAACATGTTCCTCAATTAGATTAAACTCTTTACATCCCTAAATGGGAAGATGATACTTGTAACTCTTCAGAACTGCATCTTTATTAGGGAAGTTAAAAGGAATATATACATAGACAGAAGGTATGGGTATAAGTCAACTGTCATGTGAGGATATAAAAAAGGGAGGTTAAAAAAGGATTGTACTTGAAGAATAGGAAAGCAGGAGGCTCGTCACATCACATGAAAAGGCCCCAATGACCTAGTACAGTACAGAGAAAGAAGGGAGTGGATGAGCATTGTTTGAACCTTACTCTCATCAGATCTGCCTCAAAGAGGGAATAACAGAATAACATACACACTCAGTTTGCTCTCTCTCTCTCTCTCTCTCTCTGTCTCTGTCTCTGTCTCTGTCTCTCTCTCTCTCTGTCTCTCTCTCTGTCTCTCTGTCTCTCTCTCTCTCTGTGTCTCTCTTTCTGTCTCTCTCTCTCTGTCTCTCTCTCTGTCTCTCTCTCTCTCTCTCTCTCTCTCTCTCTCTCTCTATATATATATATATATATATATATATATATATATATATATATATATATATATACACACACACATATTACCTATAGTGAAGTAGGAGGGGAAAATGAAGGAAAAGTGAGGAGAGGGTGATAGAAGGGAGGGCAATAGGGATAGAGGAAATTGGAGAGGAAAGGACAGAGAAAAGCTGGAGGGCTGATAGAAGAGAGGGAAGATTGAGGGAGGTATTGGTCAGAAACAAAACACTGTTGCGGAAGGACAAGGTGAAAGGAGAGAGAAAAGTATGAACAGGGCGGGAAACAGAATTGAGGAAAATATATAGTTATTAATCATAGCTATGAATGTGAGTGGGATGAACCCTCTCATAAAACAGAAGTTGATAACAGAGTAGATTAAAAACCAGAATCCTACAATATTCTATTTACAAGATACACATTCAAAGCAGAGAGATGCCCACAGAGGAATGATAAAAGGTTGGAGCAGAATATATTAATGCTTCAGCTGAAGTAAAACAAACAAACAAACAAATAAAGAAAGAAATAAAGCATAGGTAGCAATCCTGATCTCAGGCAAAGCAAAAGCAAAAAATATACCTAACAAAAATAGATAAGGAAGGAAACTACATTTTGCTAAAAGATACCCTAGGCAATGAAGCCATATAAATATTAAATAAATATGAAGCAAGTGATATATCATTGAAATTCTCAGAGGAGAAGATAAATGAATTACAGGAAGAAACAGACAGCAAAACTATATTAGCGGAGGACCCCAAATCCTCTCTCTCAGAAATAGACAAATCTAGCCACAAAATAAATGAGAAAGAAGTTAAGGAGGTGAATGGAGTTTTAGGAAAAAAAGTTAGATTCATAGCCCTCTGGAGAAAATTAAACGCAGATGGAAAAGGATGTACCTTTCTCTCAGTGGTACAGGGCACCTAAGGAAATATTGACCATGTCTTAGGGCATAAAAATCTCACAATCAAATGCATAAAGGCAGAAATACTAAAAAGCAACCTTTCCAGATAAGGATTCAATAAAAATTACATGTTATAAAGGGGCATGGAAAGATGCATTAAAAATTAATTGGAAACTAAACAAACTAACCCTAAAGAATGAGTGAATCAAACAACAAATCATAGAAACAATTAACAATTTCATTGAAAAGAATGACAATAATGATTCAACATTCCAAAATTTATGGGATGTATAAGGAACTGCTTCTTACATGAAATTTTATATCTCTAAATGCTTACATGAATTAAATAGAGAAAGAGGAGATCAATGAATCAGGCATACAACAAAGAAAGCTACAAAAAAATTAAAATCTCTAATTGAATACCAAATTAGAAATTCTGAAAAACAAAGGAGAGATTAATTAAATTGAAATTAAGAAGACTATTGAACAAATAAATAAAAAGCTGTTTTTATGAAAAAACAATAAAATACATAAACATTTCATTTATTTGATTAAAATGAAAGAAAGAAGAAAATGAAATTAACAACATCAAAAATGAAAAGGCTGAATTCACCATCAAAGAAGAGGAAATTAAAACAATAATTAAGAGCTATTTTGCCCAACCTTTTGCAATAAATTTGACAATGTTAGTGAAATGAATGAGTATTTACAAAAAAATATACATATAAATTCCCCATATTAACAGAAGAGGAAATAAAATACTTAAATAACCCCATTTCAGAAAAAAAAATTTAAACAAGTTATCAATGCACTCCCATAAAAAAATCTTTTGAGGCTAGTTGGATTTACCAGTGAATTCTACCAAACATTTAAAGAACAACTAATTACCGTACAATATACACTTATTTTTTTGTGGGGGGAAGTGAAGGAGTCCTACCAAATGACACAAAATTTTATGACACAAATATGGTGCTGATACCTAAAGCAGGAAGAGCCAAAACTGATAAAGGAAATTATAGACCAATTCCCCTAACAAATATTGATGCAAAACTTTAAATAAAATATTAACAAAGGGATTATAACAATTTTTCACGAGGATAATACAGTATTATGGGGGGGATTTATACCAGGAATGCAGGGAAGGTTCAATATTGGGAAAACTATTAGCATAATTGACTATATCAATAACAAAAAATAATAGAAATCATATGATAATCTGAATTCATACAGAAAAAGCTTTTGACAAAATGCAACACCCATTCCTATTAAGAACACCAGAAAGCTTAGTAATAAGTGTTTTCCTTAAAATGATTATCAGTATCTGTCTAAAGCCATCAGCAAGCATTTTATGTGATGGGGATAAGCTAGAAGCATTCCCAGTAAAATTAAGGGTGAAACAAGGAAGTCTATTATCACTACTATTATTCAATATCGTAATAGTAATGTTACTATTAGCAATAAGAGAAGAAGGTATCAAAGGAATTAGAATAGGCAATGAAGAAACAAAATTATCGTTGTAGAGAATCCTAGAGAATCGACTAAAAAAACTACTTGAAATAATTATCAACTTTAGTAAAGTTGCAGAATATAAAATAAGCCTACACAATTGATTAGCATTTCTATATATTATCAACAAAGTCCAGCAGAAAGAGATAAAAAGGATAAATTCCATATTTAATTACTGTAGACCACACAAATTTTTGGAAGTCTACTTTCCAAGTCAGAGCTAAGAAATATATGAACACAATTAGAAAATATTTTTCACACAGATAAAGTTAGATGTAAACAATTTGGAAAAAAATTAAAATTTCTTACATGTAGGCTGGGCCAATATAATAAGAATGATAATTTTACCTAAATTAATTTACTTATTTAGTGCCATAGCAATCAAACTGCCAAACAATTAGTTTATACGGCTTGAAAAAATCACAATTAAATTCATCTGGAAGAAAAACAAAGTGAGGTACAAAGTAAAGAATATCAAAGATACTAATGACACAAAAAATATGACAGGACATAACCTAAGCATACCAGGTCTCAAAATGCATTATAAAGTGGTAATCATCAAAATAATTTGCTACTGGCTGTAATGGCAAGCAAAGTGGGACTTTTTGCTGTTTTTTTTTTCTTTTGGAGTGTTTTTCAGCATTAAGGCAATCAAGTGCCTTTGAGTCTTGCCTTTGATTGAATCAAGAGCCTTTAATTTAATCGAGTCATTGATTGGAAACAGTATATATACTCTGAGATGGGATTTTGCTTTGAGGGCTCACTCATGAGAATAGTATTTGTTTAATGTAGCTAGATGAGACTCTGGGTAGCCACTAAGGATGTTGATGCTTCCATCTCCGGTAACTATGTGTAAGTTGTTGTGGTCAAACAGACACCCTGTCTGTTGATTTGTGTTTATTTTCTCTGTTTATAATTTCTGCTTGCAATTTCTGATTGTATTTTCTCTGAAGTTCAGGGTGCTGACCTTTCCCCCTGAACTAAGTAAATTCTGTATATGTTTAATTAAAGTGAGATTGTTAATCCCTTTAAAGTTGCTTTCCTTTAGAAAAGCAGATCAATCAGACTTCATAACAACCTGGAAAAACCTACACGACATAATGCTGAGTGAGCGGAGCAGAGCCAGGAGAACGTTGTGCACAGCCACAGATATATGGATTCCGTGAGGACCAACCCTGACATACTGCGCTTTTCTCAGCAACCTATGGGACAAGGACAACTCTAGGGGACTCACGATGGAGAATGCTATCTTCATCTAGACGAAGAACTGCGAAGTTTGAATACAGACTGAGGCACACTACATGCTCGCCTTTTCTGCTTCTCTTTTGTTTTTGTTTTTTTTTTTTTTTGGTTCTGTTTCTTCTTTCTCATGATTCATTCCATTGGTCAAAATTCTTCTCCACGACTTAACTAGTGCATAAATTAATTCAATGCGAAGTTATACATGACAGTTATATGAGACTTCATGCCATCTTGGGGAGGGAGGGGGGAGGGAGGGGAGAAAAACTGGAACTCAAAACTATGTAGAACCGTGTGTGGTAAACTAAAAATAAATAAAGAAATTTATTAAAAAAAAAACAATAACAACAACAACAAAAAAAAAAAGAAAAAAAAAAGAAAAGAAAAGCAGATCAAAAAACATGTGCTAGCAGCCTTCCTGTGTACTGGTGTTATTGGGCTTAAACCCCCACAGCACCTGCTAGTAACATTGCTCTTACACTGGCTAAGAAATAGAGCAGTGGATCAGTGGGGGATAGATTAGTTAAACAAGACAAACTAATAAATGACCATAGTAATTTTGTGTTTGATAAACCCAAAGATTAAAGCTTTGGGGAGAAAAAACTCATGGTTGGACAGAAAATGCTGAGAAAACTGGAAGCCAGTTTCACAGAGAGTAGATATCGACAAACATCTCACATTATACACCAAGGTAAGATCAAAATTTGCACATGCCTTAGACATAAAAGATGATACTATAAGGAAATTGGGGTGGAGCTCATGGGATAGTTTATTTGTCAGACCTACAAATTAGAGAAGAACTTATGACCAAACAAGAGACAGCATTAGAAGATATAAAATGGATAGTTTTGATTATATCACATTAAAAAGGTTTAGCACAAGCAAAACAAATGCATCTAGGATTAAAAGGGAAGCAAGAAGCTGAGAGAAATTTTACAGGTGTCTCTGATAAGTGTCTCATTTCTCAAACACATAGAGAACTGAACCAAATTCTTAAGAATACAAACCAAATGTCCAATAAATGGCCAAAAATATGAATAGGATGTTTTCAGGTGAAGAAATCAAAGCTATCTACAGTCATCTGAAGAAATCCTTTAAATCACTTTTGATTAATGCAGATTAAAACAACACTGAGGTACCACCTCACACCTATCAGATTGGCTAATATTACAAAAAAGGAAAATAATGAATGTTGGAGAGTATGTGGGAAATTTGGGTCACATGCATTGTTGGTAGAGTTGTGAACTGATCCAATCATTCTGGAGAGCAATTTGGAACTATGCTGAAAGGGGCTATAAATCTATGTATATACCTTGATAAAGTAATATAACTATTAGGTTTGTATCCCAAAGTAAGTTAAAAAGTAAGGAAAAAAAGACCCATTTGTACAAAAATATTCAAAGCAGCTCTTACATAAACTGATACCTGGTGAAGTGAGCAGAATCAGGAGAACATTGTAGATCATAACAATAATACTGTATGATAACCAACTGTAAATTACTTACCTTTTCTCAGAATACAACGATCCAAGAAAATTCCAAAGGTCACATCTAAATAAAAAATTGATGGAATCTGAATTCAAATCAAAGCACATTATTATTCACTTTAGCTTTTTAAATTTTTTGTCTGTTTTCTTTCACAACATGACTTATATGGAAATGTTTACCTGTATAACCTATATTAAATTGCAGGGAGGAAGAGAGGGGAAGGAAGAAAGGGGAGGAAGATCAGGAGGGAATTTGGAATTAAAATTTTTAAAAAAGAAAGTTAAACATTGTTTTTACATGGAACTGGAAAAAATAAAACATTTGCAAATTAGATATTCACAGATAATTATGGCTTAAAAGAATTTCAGAGTTCTGAATTATGGGTATGGAAAAATTATAAATAATTATAAAAGCATCAGTATGATCCTATGTGTCGAATGAAAAGAAATATCATGAGAACTTAGGAGGTTGTTGAAAGCCAGGATTATTAAAGGGATTTTATTATGTATATTATGTATATATAAACTGAATCAGAAAATGAGGGTATGACCTAGAAGACAGTACATGACTGTGGCAAGGATTTGGACCAGTGAATAAAGATGCATGGAATAAGCCTCAAAGGAGGAGAAGTTACTGATTATTTGTGGTAAGAGACACATTTGTTTCTATAAGTATTTATGAAATAGACAAAAATAAATGCAAAATATTGGGGGGAGAAGCCATAATCAGCTAGGAGGAGCAAAGGTCTCATGCAGGTTTCATTTGAACTGAACCTTAAAGGAAATCAGGGATTCCAAGATCAAGAAGTGATGAGGTAGTCCAGGTATTAGTGACCATGAGAGTATATTGGACCACAGGTTGAAGATAGAGTACCAATATGAGGAATTGTAGGAAGGTCAGTTTGTTTGGAATATAGTGTACAGGAATGATAACAAGGCATAATAATTCTCAAAAGGTTGGATGGGCCAAAGTTTTAAAATGTGAAATAACCACAAATTAATGGGGAACCAGTGGAGTTTATTGAGCAAGAGAGTAACAAGGTTAGAGTTCAGCTTAAAAAAAATCATAGCTAGTGCATAAAGAATGAAATGAATTAGTTGTCGATATCCTCCTCCTCCTCATCATCAGCATCATCATCACCTTGTATATAGTTCTTTTAGGTTTGCAAAGCTTTTGACATAATAAGTTTCATGCTTTGGTAGCTTAAAGCAGTTTTAAGATTTGGGGGTGTATTAAATCATGTAATGGAGAGGATGACCACAGGTGTGATGTCTTTTGGGAAAAGACAGGTATCAGTTCACAAAAGAAGATGAAAAGAGTATGAAGTGATATAAAATCAATATTTATTTATTTATTTTTTGTTTTCAACATTCACTTTCATAAGTTTTTTTTTTTGCCCTTTCTATCTGGCCATGACTCAGTGAGCTCAATTGTTGAGATGAAAGAACTCTTTTTGTCATGAAGACAAAATTTCTGGCATAATTTACTGATCATATTGTCTAGTCAATCTTACATCTTTGCTTAGTGACCAGACTGGTTTTGGTTAGGAAAAATAAAAGCAAAAACAATTGAATTCTGACAATTTATTTTATGTGTAATCAAGTCATAAAAAACCCATCACACACACACACATATTTCTGTGTATGTAGATGCTTATATACATATATATATATATATATATATATATATATATATATATATATATATATATATATAAGTTTGGAGAGAGACAGACAGAAAGACAGACAGAAAGCGACAGAGACAAACAGTCAGAGACAGAAACAGAGAAAGACAGATTGACAGACCAGTCAGACAGAAAAGGCAAAAAAATGTCCATGAATACTGAAGTAAATATTCTGTTCTTTAAGATTATCATGTATTAATTCTGCAGTGTGTATAAATGCTATGTTAAATAGTTATCGTCTCTCTCAGGGCAAAATATCTTTTTAAGTCCTTTTAAGTGAAAGAGAAATAAATTTGTCTGCTTTCCAGAGCTATTTATAAATATAATGTTTTCAGTCCCTCATGCTACGCCTTGAGAGTGGTATGTTAATATGAAGTGATTTTGAATGACTTGGATTTTAGAGATCGTGTTTGACTATGCTGAGAGTAAATCTCATCTCTAATAAGAATTCTAATGTCTCCTGCTTACCTCTCTCCTCAGGTAATAGTCATTAAACATCCTTTAATTAAATTGCACAATTTCCTGCTTTCACTCAGCATGCTTAACTACCCTGATGCTGAAATGTGACTAGGTTTATTATCTGGATGGTTGAGGTATGGTGGAGAATAAGAAAAAAAAATCTCTTACTTGTCATTGAGATTTCCAAAGACTAAGCATTTAAGTAAGGTCTTAAAAACTGATTATCAAAAGGGAGAAAACAATGACTATTAGAAAAAGTGCATTCTGTGTGCCACCTCCAAAAGAAAAAGATTTGAAAAAGAAGTGAGAAAATAACTGAGGAAGTGAGGGGTAATATGCAATTATATGAATAACTATCATCTATATGCTATTTCACAATTAAATAAATACATTGCATGTAAAATTATCTCATCTGATGCTCAATATTTTGACATTAAGTATCACAGCTATTGCAACATTTTATAAATGGGTTAAGAGTGGTGCAGTAAGAGCAATTAGAAATGGGTAACTAGTTATAGGTAACATATATAGACATCCTGAAAAAATGGATACGAAATATGAGGGATTTAGAGAAAAAATATGCTAGTTGACAAACTTTTTTGGTCTGATTATCCATGTAGAATCAGATGTTATGACTTCACCAAATAACTCAGTGGGCATTATTGAGTTCATTCTTTTACAGAAAGACCTTCTCCTTGATGTTGATGGAAAATTATGTCATAATTACTGTATTTATAAAGTATCAATAAGATGGTAAGTGCTGTAATATAGGCTTTGAGGAGTCATTTCACTAATAAAGCAGACTACTTTCAAATGGTCATCACTGTAAATATTTAGAAGTTGATAGACAAGGATAGGTATGTGTTGTTAATTGGGCCTCTGTGGAAGCAGTCTTAACATTTCTGCAAACAGATTGAGCAATAAAGTTCATTAGGATCAGACGATGGAAGGTATAACAGGAGCTAGGAGCTTTTAAACCTGAAAAAGTCTCTTGATAAATGACAATCAATTATGAAGCTATCATAAAAGCTGACAATGTGGCAGGGCTAGGTCTAGGAACTACTTAAAGAAATAGTGAGAAGTCAGTACTTCGCTTGAAGGTAATTACAAATTTAACGATAGGTTGTTTACTCACCTTTAATGTTATACATCTAAAAACTATTGTCTATACTTCCTTCCTCTTCTTCCTTATTATCATCTTCTCAACTCCTTGCAGTCTGACTGGCAGTCCTTATTTTTATCTCAACTTTCTCCAAAGTCATTAATTTTGTTTTTTGTTTGCTATAGCCAGGGACTGTTTTTGTTTTGTTTTGTTTTGTTTTGTTTTGTTTTGTTTTGTTTCAGTCCTTATCATTTATCATTTTTCTGTTAAAGGTATAAAAGAGCTGGACAAGATAAGTATTACACTAGTATGCAGGTCATATTAAAAGACACATATGAAAGTAATCCTCTATTTACTTAAGTAGAATTTCTATGGTTGTCAAATGAAGATAATGAACAAGAATCATGTAGGACAACCAAATATTCATGAGTTGTGACTTGATCCATTTAAATACCTCCAGTCTTGAGAAGATTCAAAGCAATAATGTCAAGTATGTACATAGCACTTTGAAGTTCATAAAACACCTTGTAGACATTATCTCATTTTATCCTCACAAAATCCTATAACGTAGGTGCTATTATTCTCCCCATTTTACAAATAAGGAAACTGAGGCAGACAACTTGAGTGATTTGCCCAGGGTCAAAGAGCTAGCAAGTGTGTGAGGCTGGATTTGGACTCAGATCTTTCTTACTCTAAGTCCAGGGCTCTATCCACTGTGTCACTTAATTGTATATAATAAATATAAACAACTGGTATAGAGTTAAGTCTTAGAATCAAGGGACAAGTTCAAGTCCAAGCATTGATGCTTCCTGGCTATGAAACTCCAGTAACTTAGTTGACTTCTTAGTTTTGCTCATCTGTAAATTTGCAGTGACAACTCAGAGGTGAGGCAAAGAGTTTGTAAACTTTAAAGATCTATGCAAATATCACCACTTTTAAAGAAGGTTAGAGTGTCCAGGACAGGGGAAGAAAGTTTCAAGAATAGGGTGACTGACAGTATCAAGTTCAGCAGAAGCATCAAGGGTAATGAAGATTAAGAAAAGACCATTAGATTTTGCAATTAAATTATCATTAGTAACTTTGGTGAACCTAAGCTTGGTTAAATGATGAGGTCAGAAGCCAGATGGTAGAGAATTAGGAAGACAAAGAGAGAAAAGTAAGTGGAGACACCTATTATAGAAAATCTTCTCAAAGAGTTTAGCCACAAAAGGGAAGAGAGATACGCGATAATAATCAGTGGAGATGGAAGGATCAAATGAGGCTCTTTTGAGGATGAAGGAGACTAACTTACATTTATAGGAAGTAGAAAACCACCCAATAGATAGCAAGAATTTGAAGAAAACTGGGGATGGTAGAGGGGGAAAACTGGTAGAGAAGATGGGATGGAATGAGATCAGTTGTGTATGTAATCACAGCAATAGCTCGATTTTGAGCTATTAAAACAGATGCCATGGCTTCTCATCTTTATTTTTCTCCTAATTTTATGAAAAAATAACATTTGATAAATGGTTTGTGATAAAAATCACATATAGAAAAACTGCCTTTAAATGACATTGGCAAATAGTTGCTTTCTCTCTCCACAAACATACATGTTTAGAGAGGTTTTTCCTCCCTTGAAAACAGCATTTACGATATATAGATGAGAAATTTTTGAGTAATCTATAAAGCGTTGACCTCTTTTATTTCTTATTCAAGCCATATTTTCCAACATATTTCCCCCAGGTCTTCCCTTTGCCCCTCTTCACTTTGAAGTCATTGAGCAGCCAGTTACATACGTATTTCACCAGAGTCTCTCATACAAACCAAATTTCTTTGTAACAATGTAAGTTTCTGAAGGAAAATTATAGGCACTGGGTTTTGGAAATAAAAATCTTGTCATGCTCTAACTCCATAATATTTCTTTTTGTGTATTTTTTTCCACAAAATATCTTTAGTCTGTGATGACACCATAGCAGAAATTTGTTGAAAGGGAAAAAATTATGGAAAACTGAAATGAGGGTTAAAATTGTCATTAGAGCTTCTCTGAAGTAACTAGTTGATTACATTTTCTTTGAAATCTATTTTAGGTCTCTTTTAGTCAAATCAATTTTTTTATCCCATTAAAATACCAGACTTTATTCTAACGAATTTTGTTTACAAAAATCTTCTGCATATGCAACTTGATTGTTTTATACCTGGAGTTACGCATCAACTCCTCCTTAAACACAACACTCATTTTAGTCATAGCCTTAAAATCTTCTATCTCTATTATTTGGGGGGGAAGTTATCTTATAAAGCTTAAAATTTCCTACCTAAGATTTTATATTATCAGTATAAATTACCATCTATGTAATTAAACCAATCATTATTTACACATAATGTTGCATGTTATTTAATTGTTGCCATTATTATTAATATATTATAGAAAATATATTAATATAGAAAAATCTATTCCCCATTAGTTTCTTCACCTATAAGATGATAAGATTAGGATTAGATGATTTCTAAGGCTTTTTCAATTTTTAAAATTGAATAATTAATGCCAATCCACTAAGATAAGCAGGAACATATTTTTGGAAATAAACTTAACCAAAGCTTCCATTACAGTCCATATTTGTGGATGTGGCCTTTCATAACTCTCATTGTGCCACAGCTTAGACAAACACTTGGAACCTATCAAAAACATAAAGCTTTCAGCTCTGATTTCACTTTGGTAGAAACTTCCATCTGTCCATGCAGTTTCTCTAACTCCGCCGTTTGATTCACAAGTCCAGGAAATGAGGCTGATTCTGAGATGAAATGTTGTCACATTTGAATATTTTCAGAATTATGTCTGCATCATTAGGAAATGATAGAACAAATTCAACACTCACATAAAAGTAAATTCCACATCTTAAACTCCGTAGATGATATATAAAAAAGATTTCTGAAATAGAGGACTATGAGATTATAAACTGCACATAAGCAGGGGTACTGTTTTTTGTTTCAATCTCCAAAATGGTTAACCTAGTTTATTATATAATCGGTATTTCATAAATATCTGTTAAATGACTTTATACATATTCAAACATTTCTCAATTATGTATAAATGATATTCTTGGTTCCTCTGTCATCTACTCTTAGTAATTTTTTTTAACAAATAAAATTTTAAAAAAATCTCTTTCATTTCATGTTTAGCTAGCTCTTAGTACCAGTACTTAATTGTGTTCACCAGAGCACTGAAATGATAAAGAAACTCATTCTAGTGTTTAACCAAAATTTAAATTATGTCTTTGATACATTTGTGATCTTTAGAATACCAACCTCAAAATATGTTAAAAGTTTGTGAAAAATAATTTAATTGAAGAAACATCACACAATATAAGTAAAAATATAAAAAAGAATAAGACTGGGAAATTGTTTATTCATTTATTAGACTCCAACAGATATAATGTCATGCCCTGTGGGTCATAAAATGCACTGGTCAGAATAGACTGAATAAAAATGCTTTACAGTATGTGAAGGGGAGCATTGTGAAATAATCCAAAGAAAGAATGCTGGAGCAGATTGTTAAGAGCTTTTAAATTTAAAAAAAATAGGCCTTTGTTTTTTTAATCCTAGAGGTAATACAGAACTACTGAAGTTTCTTAGGCAAAATTAAGTGAACAAGTAGAACAGCATTTATTAAACACTATGTGTAAAATGCTGTGCTAAACACTGAGATTACAAACATAACCAAAAAGAAAGATAGCCTCTGTCCTCATGGAGCTTCAATTATACTGGAGAAAGACAACATATAAAATGAAATTGAAAGGTGAGGGGGAGAAGGTGTCTATGAGGGAGTAAGGTAAAATTTAGAGAATGGTGAAAGTCTGGTCTCATACATTCTTCAAAATGAGAAGGAATCCACTAGTGGAAGAAAATGGCTACAGAGGCAGAGGGGAGGAGGAAGTTGTAGCTGCAGCTTGGCAGCAATGTAGCATGACTTTATACAAATTCAAACATTTTTCTCAATTATATGTAAATGATATTGTTGATTCCTTTATTATCTATTCTTAGTAATTTTATTTAAATAACACACTTTTAAAAAAAAATTCTCTTTGAAGAATGTCTGCAGAATGCATACTTACTGGTTTGTGTCCTTCCTCAAATTGGTGGTACATGGATGGAAGAATGGAATAAGGAGGCCATGAGGGCTTGAATAAAGGAATTAATCACACTTGTGACTAGAAAAAAAATATTTCAGTGGTGTGGAGGATAAATTAGGAAGCGGGGAGAGAGAGAGAGAGAGGGAGAGAGAGAGAGAGAGAGAGAGAGAGAGAGAGAGAGAGAGAGAGAGAGAGAGACTTAAGACTTATCCAAATAGGAGAAGGTAACAATTATATAGGTGAAAGATAGTGAAGCCTTTACCAGACAGGTTCTTGTGTGAGGTGAGAGAAGGTTTCAGATTAAAGATATAATATGGAGAGGGGATCAACAACCCTTGGCAACTCACTGGATATGCACCTCTCCTGATTTCTATATGGTCAAAAGTCACTGACTGAGAAATGTACTCTGTACAAAGTAACAGCAATATTGTAGGATAAACAGCCATGAATGATTTAGCTATTCTCAGCAATACAATGATCCAAGACAATTCAGAAGAACTTACGAGAAAAAAAACATAGTATCTGAATACAGATTTAAGCATACTTTTTTATTTCATTTTATTTTTTTTAATTTATTTAACATATTTAGTTTTCAGCATTGATTTTCACAAGAGTTTGGATTACAAATTTTCTCCCCATTTCTACCCTCCCCCCCACTCCAAGATGGCATATATTCTGGTTGCCCTGTTCCCCAGTCAGCGCTCCCCTCTGTCACCCCACTCCCCTCCCATCCCCTTTTCCCTTCCTTTCTTGTAGGGCAAGATAAATTTTTATGCCCCATTGCCTGTGTATCTTATTTTCTAGTTGCATGCAAAAACATTTTTGTTTGTTTTTGAACATCTGTTTATAAAACTTTGAGTTCCAAATTCTCTCCCCTCTTCCCTTCCCACCCACCCTCCCTAAGAAGCCAAGCCATTCAACATAGGCCACATGTGTATCATTGTGTATAATCCTTCCACAATACTCATGTTGTGAAAGACTAACTATATTTTGCTCCTTCCCAACCCATCCCCCTTTATTGAATTTTCTCCCTTGACCCTGTCCCCTTTCAAAAGTGTTTGTTTTTGACTATGTCTACCACCATCTGCCCTCCCCTCCATCATCCCCCCCATTTTTTTTTATCTTCTTCCCTCTTCTTTCCTGTGGGGTAAGATTCCCAATTGGGTATGTATGGTATTCCCTCCTTAGGCCAAATCTGATGAGAGCAATGTTCACTCATTCCCCCCTCATCCTCCCTCTCCCCTCCTCCCACAGAACTGCTTCCTCTTGCCACCTTTATGGGAGATAATCCATCTCATTCTATCTGTCCTTATCTCCCTCTCTCAATATGTTCCTCTCTCATCCCTTAATTTGATTTTATTTCTTTTAGATATCTTCCCTTCATCTTCAACTCACCCTGTGTCTGCTCTCTCTCTCTCTCTCTCTCTCTCTCTCTCTCTCTCTCTCTATATATATATATATATATATATATATATATACATATATATACACACATATATATATACATACACACATAGATTTATACATACATACATATTCACCCATATATATATACAAATATATATATATATATACAAATATATATATATATATATATATATATATATATATATATATATATATATATATATATATATATATGCATATTCCCTTCAGCTACCCTAATACTGAGGTCTCATGAATCATACACATCATCTTTCCATGTAGGAATGTCAACAAAAAAGTTCACCTTTAGTAAGTCCCTTGCAATTTCTTTTTCTTGTTCTTTTTCTTGATTACCTTTTCATGCTTCTCTTGATTCTTGTGTTTGAAAGTCAAATTTTCTATTCAGTTCTGGTCTTTTCACTGAGAAAGCTTGAAAGTCCTCTATTTTATTGATAATCCATATTTTGCCTTGGAGCATGATACTCAGTTTTGCTGGGTAGGTGATTCTTGGTTTTAATCCTAGCTCCATTGACCTTCGGAATATCGTATTCCAAGCCCTTCGATCTCTTAATGTAGAGGCTGCCAGATCTTGGGTTATTCTGATTGAGTTTCCACAATACTCAAATTGTTTCTTTCTGGCTGCTTGCAGCATTTTCTCCTTGATCTGGGAGCTCTGGAATTTGGCGACAATATTCCTGGGAAATTCTTTTTGGGATCTACTTGAGGAGGCAATCGATGGATTCTTTCAATTTTTATTTTGCCCTGTGGCTCTAGAATATCAGGGCAGTTCTCCTTGATAATTTCTTGAAAGATGATATCTAGGCTATTTTTTTGATCATGGCTTTCAGGTAGTCCAATAATTTTTAAATTATCTCTCCTGAATCTATTTTCCAGGTCAGTGGTTTTTCCAAGGAGATATTTCACATTATCTTCCATTTTTTCATTCCTTTGGTTCTGTTTTATAATGTCTTGATTTCTCATAAAATCACTAGCTTCCACTTGCTCCAATCTAATTTTTAAAGTAGTATTTTCTTCAGTGGTCTTTTGGACCTCCTTTTCCATTTGGCTAATTCTGCCTTTCAAGGCATTCTTCTCCTCATTGGCTTTTTGGAGCTCTTTTGCCATTTGAGTTAGTCTGTTTTTTAAGGTGTTGTTTTCTTCAGTGCATTTTTCAGTATTTTTTTGGGTCTCCTTTAGCAAGTCATTGACTTGTTTTCATGGTTTTCTCGCATCCTTCTCATTTCTCTTCCCAATTTTTCCTCTACTTCTCTAACTTGCTTTTCCAAATCCTTTTTGAGCTCTTCCATGGCCTGGGACCAGTTCATGTTTTTCTTGGAGGTTTCTGTTGTAGGCTCTTTGATTTTATGAATTTCTTCTGTCTGTATGTTTTGGTCTTCTTTGTCAGCAAAAAAAGAATGCAAAGTCTGAGACTGAATCTTGGTGCTTTTTCACTGCCTGGCCATATTCCCAGCCAACTTACTTGACCTTTGAGTTTTTCAGTGGGGTATGACTGCTTGTAGACTAGAGAGTTCTATGTTCCACGTTTGGGGGGGAGGTGCCAGCTCTGCCTCACCAGCACTGCTCCTTATCCAACCCCCAACCCCGACTGGGGTTAGATCTTCAGCAGGCTGTGCACTCCAGCTCTGATCCGCCACTTATTTCCTCCCACCAGGTGGGCCTGGAGCCGGAAGTAACAACAGCTGTAGCTGCCCCACCTCTGCTGCCCCCGGGGCTGGAAGCCGAACTGTGAACTCCTTCTACTCCTGCAGCTTTTCCCACTAACCTTCTCCGCAGTCTTTGGTGTTTGTGGGTTGAGGAGTAACTGGTAACTGCTGCAGCTCACTGATTCAGGGCGCTAGGGCCCCCTCCCCCCGGCTTCTGGTCTGGATGGTCCATGCCGCTCAGGCTGGGCTCTGCTCCACTCCGTTCCCAGCTCCCAGCTCCCAGTTCCCAGCTCCGTGTGGGATAGACCTCACCCAGAGACCATCCAGGCTGTCCTGGGCTGGAGCCCTGCTTCCCTCTGCTGTTTTGTGGGTTCTGCCGTTCTAGAATTGGTTCAGAGCCATTTTTTATAGGTTTTTGGAGGGACTTGGTACGGAGCTCACAGTAGTTCCTGCTTACCAGCCGCCATCTTGGCTCCGCCCCCTAAGCATACTTTTAAAAAAAAATTTCTTGAGTTTTTTTTTCTTGTCCGTTTGTCCCACATGACTACTATGAATGTTTTTCATGACTGCACATGTATAATTTGCTTGCCTTCTCCAGACAGTGGGGTGGGGAGGGGTCTTCCTCACTCTAGTCCCAGCACTCTATCCATGGATACTATAGGAATGGGTAAATGTTTTATGAGAGGTTGTATGTACTAGTTGAGATTTATCCCTTGTATCCAACACTTACTATTGAATACCTCAAACTCACATTTCAATATTTAAGAGACACTCTGGAATGTGTCAGAATCCTAGGAACTTATAGTGACTCAAGGATGGATTAAGGTCACTTACTCAGCAGGATATCTTCTGTGACTGTATGCTTATACAATCATTGTACATGTCCAATGACCTTGAGACATTTGTATTCTTGGAGGCTTCCGGAAACGTCTAAGCATCTAGAAGTCATCTACGAAATGGCTACCCTGACCAGAATATGATCAAATTATACACCAGCAATAGAGAGAAATTACTGGAGGAGTACTCAGAAGAGAAAAGCTCATAGGATTATAGGATACTAAGATTAACAGGTTCTTTAGACATCTTATAAACCAATCTATTCATTTTACTTATGAGTAAACAGGACTAGAACAGTGACATCTAAATTTATGGATGCAGTAAGCAAATAGCGAAGCAGGATTTGAGCTCTGCTTGGAACGGCTCCAAAGATAATGTGTTTTTGTAATTTAGACAACCAATTAATTACCAGTTATAAAAGACAGCTAAATGATTCACACATAGTACAAACTAGTTACTCCTTGGCTGGAACTCTATCTATTAGGCTGAGCTGTATCACAGTATTGTCTGAATTCTAAGGGGCAGATAGGTGGTGCAGGGTAGAGCACCAGCCCTGGAGTCAGGAGGATCTGAGTTCAAATCCAGCCTCAGAAACTTGATACACTCACTAGCTGTGTGACCTTGGGCAAGTCACTCAACCTGCCCTGCCTTCCCCACTCCAAAATAATTGCTTCTCCATTAGAATACAAAGAAAATTAGCTCTATCATTTTCTCAGTGGAATCAATTTGAATGGAGTTACATACTTGTATACGTTGGGGACAAGAACAAGGACCAATATAATAAGCAAAAATATTCGGAACATGTAGAGGTTGAAAATTTATTTTGCATGATATATTAACATATACATATTGATACGAGAGGAGCAGTTAGGAGTCACGGTGGATAGATGTTGGGCCTGGAGTCAGGAAGACCTGAATTAGAATATGGCCCCAGATAGCTGTGTGATGCTGAGCAAGTCACTTAATTTGTTCGCCTCAGTTTCCTCACCAGTAAAATGAGCTGGAGAAGGAAATGGCAAATCATTCTAGCATCTTTGCCAAGAAAAGCCCAAACGGAGGTCACAAAGAGTCTGACCTGCCTGAAATATCTGAACAGCAACAATTTTATGACACATATAGAGTTCTATGAAATCATTAGTATATCCTCATATCCTGAAATGACAAAGCACTTTTGACCCAGTCCTAGGCAGTATGCATACACTTAGACTGGTTTGAACAGTCATTTTCCTAAAACAGATTTGTATGTATGCACAATTATTTGCTAAGACAGTCTACTTCATCTATTCAAATCTCAACTTTCTCATCTGGAAACTAATGATAATAATGATTTAAAAAACCACCCAAACTACAGGGGAATGAGGAAGTCATTTTTATTAAGCTCC
This sequence comes from Trichosurus vulpecula, assembly GCF_011100635.1. NCBI lineage: Eukaryota > Metazoa > Chordata > Mammalia > Diprotodontia > Phalangeridae > Trichosurus > Trichosurus vulpecula. Next base: position 106,647,612 of record NC_050581.1, on the reverse strand, counting down.
AAGTGAGAAATAAAGAGAAATTGCTGTTGGTAGTGGTGCTTAAATTGACTTGATTTCTAATTTTATTGATTGAGCTCAGTTGAATAAATCAAAGTGGTCTCTAATCTTATTTTTGAATAGAAAGAGAAATAATTATTTCTATAGGGTAGACTTAAAGGGCAGTAGAAAATGGAAACCTCTACCAACCATTTTCATTTTCCTTTTTCTTCTTGTACAGCATAAAAAGTTTGATTTTTTTTAAAGGAAGTTAATCATAAATTACTTTCTGAAGTATTAATGGTGTTGAAAATCATGGGGCCAATCAGAAAACCTAGGATAACTTATAACTATGTTTTAGGAACTTCAGAATGCCAAACCAATTATTTTGAAAGAAAATAAAGCCAGTTTCACTTGTATATTCCATGCTGTTTGCTGCCTGATTTCATTCAGAACAAGATGGAACAGGATCTTGGCTTCCTTTATGTATCATATTCACCTATAACCTGCATGGCCCTAGATCTTTCTCCTCATTCTTTTGTGTTGGAACATAACAAGTAGCCTAGCTCTATAACAAGCACACAGTAAATTGGCTTAAAATTTAGCAGTGACCTTTCCTGAAGTAATAGATGACTATACATAAAAGGTACCTCAGGGCCATTCCAATGCGTGGCATTTTCCTAACAAAATGTGTTCATTAAAGGCATAAAATAACTATATTTTGTATAAAGTGTGTGTGTATACATACATATATTTCACATTGCTATACATATGTCATAATACCATACATACCCTATGAAAACAAGCAATTTAGGGAAACTGGAGGAAATAAGTATTTTTCTAAAGCATGTCTACTTGAAAGGTGATTATATTTCTGTCAAACCCTTTTCTGATTATAGGAATGCATGTAGGAGTTCCAGTATCCTTGAAATACACTCTCTGCATCTTGTCTAGGTAGTATAATGGGCAGAGAACCAGACAAGGAGTTAGGAAGTATAGAGCCTTGAAAGATTGACCTCATATTCAGAATAACTTTACATTTACAGCATTGTCAAATCTTATAATTTTTGTCTCGTGATTGATTTCCAATAATTCTACAGTATTGTTAAATCATAAATTCTTATCTCATGATAGCTTTCCAATAATTCCCTTCTCTTTGCTCAAACAACCACCCCCTTTGTAAGGCCCTTACAAATTTCCCCTTGGAGAACAAGAATAGCTTTCTAATTGCACTCCCTTCCTCAACTCTCTTCCCACTCCAGTCTATCCTCATTCTGCTGCCAAGGTGATCTTAAAATGAAGCTCGAACCAGCTCATTCCCTCACTCTGTAAACTTCAAAGAAAAGAAAGACAGACAAAATGATAGAAAATCTGAGACAGAGAGACAGAAAGAAAAAGAATGTGAGAGAAATACAATATATTTACTTAATGAAATGAGGCCTAAATTCCATCTTATTCAGAATCAAAGAAAGTTAAAGTTATTTAGTTAAACCTTACTAAGTTGCCCAACCCTATTTTACTAAGCAATCTAGATATAACTCATTAGATTTTCCTCTTGTCACCATCCCTAACCCCTTCCTGTAGTAACTCAAATACCCAATATCTAGGCATGTATACTTCATTCCTCTCTAAATTTGAAAGAGGGATAGAGGATGAGGAATTGAGTGTATGGTGAAGAAAATTACTTGGTCATAGGATAAAAGATTCCAACTAGGAAGATCTTTCGGAAGACCATATATTTCAACCCCTTTCTACAAATAAGAAAGGAGTTCTAGAGAGTTGTCTAATGTCACCCAGCTAGTAAGGTTCAGGGCCTGGATTTGAACCCAATGTATATGATTCTAAATATGTGTATATTTCTCTATCTATCTACATACATGTGTGTGTGTATATATATATACACACATATATGTATGTATACGCATGTATGTATATATGTATGTGTATGTGTGTGTATTACCTGTGTGAGTTTATGGCTTGCTTTTTCTTAACACAGACATAAAATACACTTAAATCAACAACATGTATGACCCTTCTAGCTCAGGAGTGAAACAAAGAAGAAAGAAAAATGGAAAGATAAAGGGAGAAAATGTGTAAAAAATCATTTTTTGCTAGGGGAAATTATATTTTTAACATTTATAGTACTTTATGCATACCTTTTATTTTATCATCACTTTTGTATTTCAATATATACACATTGTTTCTCTACCCAGATGAAGGATTTTTAAATTTTGGCCTTTCTTGTTATTGATTTTTTTTTGAAATCTGGTGAATCCTATAGAACACTTCTCAGAATATTTTTTTCATTTACAATTGAAGAAATTGTTTAATTTTAGTAATAAAAAAATCTTTATTTTCCTTCCAAGTTGATGAAGTTCCTGTAGTCTATAAGAACCCCTGCTCTAGGGAGAAAACGTTCACAAAAAATTAAAAATAATAATAAGAAAAAAAATAAATAATGCATCAAGCAAATCTGAAACTATATTCAATGTTCAACACCCATGGTCCCCTACCTCTGCATAACCACTATGGGGTTAAGCCTGGTAATTGTAACTATACAGAGTTCAGTTTCTTGTTGTTGTTGTTGTTGTTCTTGTTCTTCTCATTGTTCTTCTTCTTGCTCTTCTTCTTCTTGTTGTTCTTCTTCACATTTATATTGTTGTGGTTTTTTTGTTTACTGTTTTTCTGGTTCTGCTTCTTTCATTCTACTTGGATCATAGGGAGAACTAGCATGTCATGGTAGGGAAGGATAGAATGGTATAAGGGAGGAAAGCTGAATGTGGCATCAGGAACATGGGTTAAAATCCTATCGCAGGTACTTACTGTCTGGCAACCTCCAATTCCTTCTCTACCAAACAAAGGATCTAGATGACCTCAGAGTCTCTTCTAGCTCTAAATCTATGATCCATAAGTCTTCAGATACTTCTTTCACTTCTTCATTTTCATTATTTTTAAAGGTAAAATAGTAATCTGTAATGTTCTATTTTTTGATTTTTTTATTTGATATTTTTTAGTTTTCAGCATTGATTTCCACAAGATTTTGAGTTACAAATTTTCTCCCCATTTCTACCCTCCCCCCACTCCAAGATGGCTTATATTTTGATTGCCCCATTCTCAGTCAGCTCTCCCTTCTGTCACCCCCCCATCCCTTTTTCCCTTACTTTCTTGTAGGGCAAGCTAGATTTCTATGCCACATTGCCTGTATGTCTTATTTCCCCATTGCATGCAAAAACAATATTTTGTTTGAGCAACTGCTTTTAAAATTTTGAGTTCGAAATTCTTTCCCCTCCTCCCTCCCCACCTACTATCCCTAAGAAGGCAAGCAATTCAACACAGGCCACCAATGTATGACTATGAAAAACATTCCCATAAACACTCATATTGCAAAAGACTAACTATATTTCCCTCCTTCCTATCCTGTCCCCCTTTATTCAATATTCTCTCTTGACCCTCTCCCTTTACAAAACTGTTTGCTTTTGATTACTGCTTCCCCCTATCTGTTCTCCCTTCTATTATCATCCTTTTTCATCCCATTCCCCCTACTTTCCAGTGCTGTAAGATACCCAATTGAGTATGTATGGTATCCCCTCCTCAAGTCAAATCTGATCAGAGCAAGATTCACTCATTCCCCCTCACCTGCCCTGTCTTCCCTTCCAACAGAAAGGCTTTTTCTTGCCATTTTTATGCAAGATTATTTACCCCATTCTATCTCTCCCTTTCTCACTCTCTCAATATATTTCTCTCTCATTCCTTAATTTGATTTTATTTATTTTAGATATCATCCCTTCATATTCAACTCACCCCGTGCCCTCTGTCTCTTTCTCTCTCTCTCTCTCTCTCTCTCTCTCTCTCTCTCTCTCTCTCTCTCTCTCTCTCTCTCTCTCTATATATATATATATATATATATATATAATATATATGTATATATGTATATATATGTATGTATATATATACATTATATAAAAACATATATATGTATATATATGTATATATACACACACATACATATATATGTATGTACGTTTGTATATTCTATTCAGCTGCTCTAATACTGAGGTCTCATGAGTTATACACATCATCTTTCCATGTAGGAATGTAAACAAAACAGTTCAACTTTAGTAAGTCCCTTATGATTTCTTTTTCTTGATTAACTTTTCATGCTTCTCTTGATTCTTGTGTTTGAAAGTCAAATTTCTATTCAGCTCTGGTCTTTTCACTGAGAAAGCTTGAAAGTCCTCTATTTTGTTGATGATCCATATTTTGCCTTGGAGTATGATACTCAGTTTCAATGGGTAGGTGATTCTTGGTTTCAATCCTAGCTCCATTGACCTCTGGAATGTCATATTCCAAGCCCTTCAATCCGTTAGAGTAGAAGCTGCTAGATCTTGTATTATCCTGATCATGTTTCCACAATACTCAATTATTTTTTTTTTCTTTCTGGCTGCTTGCAGTATTTTCTCCTTGATCTGGGAGCTCTGGAATTTGGCATCAATATTCCTAGGAGTTTTGTTTTGGGGATCTTTTTGAGGAGGCCATGTGTGGATTCTTTCGATTTCTATTTTACCCTTTGGCTTTGGAATATCAGGGCAGCTTTCCTTGAAAATTTCTTGAAAGATGATATCTAAGTTCTTTTTTTGATCATTGCTTTCAGGTCATCAAATAATTTTTAAATTATCTCTCCTGGATCTATTTTCCAGGGCAGTGGTTTTTCCAATGAAATATTTCACGTTGACTTCCATTTTTTCATTTCTTTGTTTCTGTTTTATAATATTTTGATTTCTCATAAAGTCAGTAGCTTCCACTTGCTGCAATCTAATTTTTAAGGTAGGATTCTGCCTTTCTAAGCATTCCTCTCCTCATTGGCTTTTTGGAGCTCTTTTGCCATTTGAGTTAGTATATTTTTAAGGTGTTATTTTCTTCAGTATTTTTTTGGTTCTCCTTTAGCAAGATATTGATTTATTTTTCATGTTTTTCCCACATCACTCTCATTTCTCTTCTCGATTTTTCCTCTACTTCTCTAACTGGCTTTTCCAAATGCTTTTAGAGCTCTTCCATGGCCTGAGACCAGTTCATGTTTTTCTTGGAGGCTTTTGATGGAGGCTCTTTGAATTTCTTGACTTCTTCTTGTTTTATTTTTTGGTTTTCATGTCGCCAAAGAAAGATTCCAAAATCTGAGTCTGAATCTGAGTGCGTTTTCACTGCCTGGCCACATTCCCAGTCAACTACTTGACCCTTGAGTTTTTTGTGGAGGTATGACTGCTTGTAGAGTGGAGTGTACTTTGTTCCAAGCTTGAGGGGCTGTGCTGTTGTTTTCAGAGCTTTTTCTACACAGCAAGTGCTGCTACACTAGTGCTCCTCCTCCCCTAAGAACCTCCAACCCAGACCAGACTCATATCTGAGTAGGTTCTGCACTCCCACTCAGATCTGCCACTTAATTCTTCCCACCAGGTGAGTCTGGGGCTACAATCAACTGCAGCTGTAGTTCTATAGCTGCATCAGCTCCCCCTGGGGTAGTGACCTAACTGCAAACTCCTTTCACTCTGTCCCTGCAGTTTTTTTCCACTAACCTTCTTTGTTGACTTTGATGTTTGTGGGTTGAGAAATCTCGTAACTGCCATGGCTCACTGATTCAGGGCGCTACGGCCTGTTCAACCCATCTCCCGGTCTGGTTGGTCCAGGTGCAGCCCATGCTGGGCTTGCTCTGCTCTGCTCCCAGCTGCATAGGATACACCTTACCCAGCGACCATCCAGGCTGTCCTGCGCTGGAGCCCTGCTTCCCTCTGCTATTTTGTGGGTTCTGCAGTTCTAGTATTTGTTCAGAGCCATTTTTATAGGTGCTTGGAGGGTCCTGGGGGAGAACTTTAAGCATGTCCCTGTTTTCTAGCTGACATCTTGGCTCTGCACCCCCCAGGCTCTTTTTTGATTGTGGCTTTCAGGTAGTCCAATAATTTTTAAATTATCTCTCCTGGACCTATTTTCCAGGTCAGTGGTTTTTCCAATGAGATATTTCATATTGTCTTCCATTTTTTAATTCCTTCAGTTCTGTTTTATAATATCATGATTTCTCATAAAGCTTCCACTTGCTCCAATCTAATTTTTAAGGTAGTATTTTCTTCAGTGGTCTTTTGGACCTCCTTCTCCATTTGGCTAACTCTGCCTTTCAAGGCATTCTTCTCCTCATTGGCTTTTTGGAGCTCTTTTGCCATGAGTTAGTCCATTTTTAAGGTGTTATTTTCTTCAACATTTTTTAGGTCTCCTTTAGCAAGTCATTGACTTGTTTTTCATTATTTTCTTTCATCACTCTCATTTCACTTCCCAATTTTTCCTCTACTTCTCTAACTTGCTTTTCCAAATCCTTTTTGAGCTCTGCCATGGCCTGAGACCAATTCTTATTTTTCTTGGAGGCTTTTGATGTAGACTCTTTGGCTTTGTTGACTTCTTCTGGTTGTATGCTTTTGTCTTGTCTCCAAAAAAAAGATTACAAAGTCTGATTCTGAATCTGAGTCCATTTTTGCTGCCTGTTCATGTTCCCAGCCAACTACTTGACCCTTAATCTTTTTGTGAAGGTATGACTGCTTGTGGAGTAGAGAGTACTTTGTCCTAAGCTTTAGGGGCTTTGTACTGCTGTTTTCATAGCTACTTCTACACAGCAAGCTCTGCCACACCAGCGCTCCTCCTCCCCCAAGAACCACCAACCTGAACCGCTACTCAGATCCAAGCAGGCTCTGTACTCCTGCTCTGATCCACTGCTTAATTCCTCCCACCTGGTGGGCCTGGGGCTGGAAGCAACTGCAACTGGAAGCAGTCCCAGAGCTGCACCACCTCTGTACCCCTGGGGCTGGGGCCAACTGCGTACTCCTTTCACTCCATTCTAGCAGTTCTATCCACTAACCTTCTCTGTTGTCTTTGGCATTTGTGAGGTGAGAAGTCTGGTAATTACCACAGCTCAATGATTCAGGTCCCTGTGGCCTGTTCCTCCCAGCTCCTATCTCGTTGGTCCTGTCACAGACCACGCTGGGCTCTGCTCTGCTCCTCTTCCAGCTCCATGTGATAGATCTTTCCCCGTAATACTCCGGGCTGTCCTGGCCTGCAGCCCTGCTTTCCTCTGCTCTTTCGTGGGTTCTGCAGCTCTAGAATTTGTTTGGAGCCATTCTTTACGGGTGTTTGGAGGGACCAGGGGGAGAGCTTGCACAAGTCCCTGCTTTCCAGCCACCATCTTGGCTCTGTCCCCCTCTGTAATATTCTTATAGCACAGTTCTTTTAGCTATTCCCCAGTTGATGGACAACCATTTTATTTTTAATCCTTTACTACTACAAAACAAAAAAAAAAGGCTTTTATGAATATTTTACCGTGAATGAAATGATGTTCTTTTCCCATCATCTACTTCAGTTTGGTAGGGGTCCTATGTTGACATCTTCAGGCCAAATAGTATTGGCACCTCAGTCACTTTTTTCTACATAATTTTAAATCATTTTCTAGAATAGTTGGACCAATTCAGAGTTTGACCCTCAGGCTGTGTTTATTTTTTCTTGCAGGACATCCAGTGTATGACGAGTTTTTAATAGTAAGATTCTGTAAGACACATCCTTTGAGAAGGCACCTGAATGATGCTATCCAAATAACCTGAGGAAAAGCTTAGAGCTGATATACTGAGCTAGGAAATCTACCAGCATTAAATGTACTCATGCTGTGTGGGTCATATCTTCTCTGCTAATGAGCTTGGAATTAGAAACATTTCTCACAGGGAAACAAGACATCGGTCAGAGGCCATAACAGGAAGCCACAAGATTTGACAGAGGATGAAAATACTATTTATGATGTTTTAAAAAATTAAATTCTAATAACATTTTTTCTGATAATTATGGAAATAGGGACATAACTCCAGTGACCAATGTGGTTTCACAAGGACTTCATTTATCAGCCTAGACAGAAATATGAGTCAGAATCTCAGGTAAATATCTAAGAATGAGTACAAAATAATTTCAGGATCCTGTAAGAAAATCAGTGTGATTAAAATACAACCAAGGTTTTTCCTATTTTTAAGCTCTCCTATGGGCAAGAAGAGGAACAAGGAAGGGAAAAAAAACAACTGCTTGGTGGGAATTAGAGTGTGGATAATGAATTAATCATTAAACAATATTTTATTAAACTTTTTTTTAAGATCCAGGCACTGTAATAGGTAGGGATACAAGAAAAATAATGAAATAATCCCCACTCTTAACAAGCTTACCTGTCATTGAATGCCACAGAAAAGACAGACTCCCCAACTCCTATTTTGTATTTGTTTTCATTATAAATGAGAATTATCTTCAGTACTGAATGGCAGTAATGGTAAGTGGGATCCTATACTCATTCTTCTGCTTACTAGCTTTGCAATACTGTGAACAAGCTTGCTTCACTTCTCTTTAAAACAAGGAAATTTTACTCATTCATAAATATTTCTGCTAGCATAACATTCTTTGTTCCTTTGATAGTATAGGAATAGTTGATATGAAATTGAAATCCCAGGTAAGTGAGTAATTAATAATTATGTACCTTGCTGAGTCCAAGTCACCAGGTCCAGACAACCTATTCCTTACAGGACTAAAATAACTCAAATAATATTGCTTAACATCTGTTTATATTTGAAGAGTTATAATGAGGAAGAATTATTTTTATTTGGTCCCTGAGGCCATAAATTGTGCTAAAAAGTGGAATTTAATGGGAGATAGATTTGGACTCAACATAAGGAAACATCACAAGAATTAAAACTATGCCAAATTAAATGGGTTACCTTGAAAGAAAGTGACTAATGCCTCATTAGAGGATGGTTAAATTTCCTTGAGATATTGAAATTTGCATTTATACTTTAGGTAGGGACTTTGTGGGAACCTTTCAACTGTCGGATTCTATAATTCTCTAGAACTTAATATAAGTGAAACAGAATCTAGGAAAAATGACATATTTTCATCAAGTCTACATGGCCATTAAAAAAAACAATATAAATACTCTTCCTTGGAGGACAGGTAAAGGAGACAATCTTCATCACAGAATACAACTATTCTTTATAATTAGCTAGTGAATATAATTTTGGTAAGCTGAACATATATAGAAGATAAAATCAGAAGCAAGATGAATTTTTAAAAAAAATATGCAGTTTTATTACATAATGCCTAACACTGTCAGTGATCTTCAAAATTTGTGGAGAATGAAAGAGGAATTTAAAGAGTTTTAAAAATTTCCTGATTTTCCAAAAAAGAGAAGAAAGTGGATTTGGAAAAAAAAAACGCAAAAAAAGATGAGTCTGACTTTGATTCCTGGAAAAATTCTATTATTAGAATTATTATTACATATTGTTAAAGTGATGATCTATGGTCCTCAACCTCCTCATCTATAAAAATAAGGATAATAATGATTGCACTTGGAAATTTTTTAATTTAATATTTTGTTTTTCCCAATCACATGTGAAAATAACTTTTTTTTTCATTTTTTTTAGTTCTAAAATCTCTCCCTGTCTCCTGGCCTCTCACTGAATAGGCAAGCAATTTGACATGTTATTTACACACACACACACACACACACACACACACACACACACACAGAGTTGAATCAGTATACAACTTCAACAACAATGCATAAGTATTTTAATTTTCCCACATCCCCTCCAACATTTGTAAGTTTCATTTTCTGTCACATTAGAAATTATGCGAGTTGTGTGATGGTAGCTCAGAGTTGTTTTTAATTGGTGCCTCTCTAATCAATAGTGATTTAGAGCATTTTTCATATACTTATAGGTAGTTTTGATACTTTGTCTGAAAATTGCATATTCATATGCTTTGGCTATTTATCAGTTGAGGCATGGCTCTTATTTCTTTAAATTTGACTTAGTTTTCTATAAACTTAAGAAATATGGTCTTTATCAGATAATTTTGCTGTAATTTTTTTCATAGTAATGATTACCAACTATCTATTTCCCTCCAGTCTATTTTCTCCCTGTTTATACTACTCTCTCTCTTTCTGCTCTCACTCTCTCCCCTTTCATGCCATTTTTAGAGTATTTTGCTTCTGACTTTTGAGCCTATTATAATGAGAGTAAGATTCCTGTGCTTGCCACCTCCACCCCCTGCCTTCTCCCATCTTCCCCTTCACTGTAAAATCTCTTTTTGAGTCTCTCTTATATCAGATAATTTACCCAATTTTGCTTCTCCTTTTCTTCTTCTCCCAGTGCATTCTTCTTTCTCACTGTTTTAATTTTTTGAATAATAATCCCATCATATTCAACTTACACCTGTGCTTCTAACTGCCCTAATAACAAGAAAGTTTTTAGGAGTTATGAGTAACATTTTCCCACATAGAAATGTAAACAGTTTAACCTTATTGACTCCCTTATGATGTCTCTTTCCTGTTTACCTTTATGCTTCTTTTGAGTCTTGTATTTAAAAGTCAAATTTTCTATTCAGCTCTGATCTTTTAGTCAGTAATGTTTGAAAGTCCTTTATTTAACTAAATATCCATTTTTTCTTCCTCTAAAGGACTATACTCAGTTTTACTGAGTAGGTGATTCTTGGTTATAATTCTAGCTTTTTTTGCTTTCTGAAATATCATATTCTGAGCCCTCTGTTTAATATAGAAACTGCTAAATTTTATATTATCTTGACTGTAGCTCGGTAATACTCTTTTTTCTTTCTTTTGGGCTGCTTCGAATATTTTCTCCTTGACCTGAGAGCTGTGGAATTTGGTTATACTATCCCTTGGAGTTTTCATTTGGGATCTCATTGAGGATGTGATCAGTGGATTCTTTCCATTTATTTTTAACTTCTGGTTCCGGAATATCAGGGCAGTTTTCCTAGATAATTTTTTCAAAGATGATACTCAGGCTTTTTTATCATGGTCTTCAGGTAAACCAAAACTTTTAAAATTATCTCTGACATCTATTTTACATATATAATGTATAGTCATTTTGAGCTTTTGGTAAGAAATTGAATTAATGAGTATAAAAGTAAATAACTATTTTGTTTGTTTTTGTTTGTGTGTATATGTATTTGTTTCTTTTTGATCAATTAAACCCAAATAAAAATATGAATGGCTTCCCTTCTTCCACCCCCTCTAAAACTGGAAAGGTGTGTGGCTTGATATTGTGGAAAGAGCATCAGTTAGGAATCAGGTTTTAAGTCTTGGCTTGACCAGTTGCTAAGTATGTGAGTATAAGGAATTTCCTCTTATAGAATGAAGAAGGGATTTCATAAGATGATCACTAAAATCCCTCCCATCTCTAAATGTTATGATCATATAAAATGCATAATTAATTTGCCAGTGGCAAAGGAAGGCAGAAGAATTGGAGTCAAAAGTCCTGGTTTCATCACTGTCACTTTATATATGATCTTCAGCAAATCACATAAACTCCTATATTCTCAGTGTCCTCATTTGTAAAATAATAAAAACAATTTCAACCCCAGCTACTGGATAGGGTTCCTATGAGGATCAAATTATATCAAAGTGATGAGGTTAGGGAACCATATATTTTAGGGGTTCTCAAGACCCCAAAATACCAACATGCCAGGTCCTGCTGAATGAATTCAACTCAATCCTTCTCTCAGCCAAAGAAAAACAAAGTTTCTTAGAGATTCACCCTAACAGGTTGTCTTAAAAATCTCACCATTTGTGAAGCTTGTTTTCACAAGCAGGCCAGATTCAATCTAATGAGCTAGATGGAATCTGAGCACCTTCTTGCAGGCAAGATGAGACTTATGTACAGAAAGATTGTGGGAGGGATGAAGGGTGGTCCTGGGGTGATGGGAGGAGGGGTTTAGGGAGGGTCCTGTGAAGGGGTCTAAGGAGGAGCTTGATGGGACTGGGGTGAGGTCAGACTTCATAAACCATGACAATGGGATTAGGGGTGGGAAGTAGCTGAAGGCTACCTGGAGATAACAGACCCTGTAGCACTCTAGGGCTAGGCTAGTTTAAGGGTAACAGATTTTGGCACAGGGCACTTTGATTAGATCAAGGGTAGGAACTAGGTTGGTTAAGAGTAACCTAGAGATTTGGGTCTAGAGATAATGAAAGGCTTATTTATGTCCTTAGGCAAAGGACTCATCTAGAGGGAAGATTCAAGGAGAGTTCAAAGGGGCTCCCACAGTCTAAACCCCATCAAAACAGGTAAAAGTACTTTGTAAACAGTAAAATGTTGCACAATTTTGAGATATGTTCTAGGAGCTTATAAATACCAAGAGGGCAGAAATCAGAGCCTTACTTTACTACCTTCCATAGTAACTTTCACATGGTAGCTACATTAAAATATTTGTTGAATTGAGTTAAATTATCTAGATAATTACCCTAATTCCCTTTTCTATAAAAGACAATGACCAATTTATTTAATAAATCATCCTTTCCTTATGCAATGAGGATATATTTCCATAATTTATCCAAAAGCTCAGTGAACATTTATTGGCACTACTATATGGCAGAGAGAGAGAATTCTGTTGTCAGTGTACTTTGCAGATGGCGAAAAAGTGGCTGCCTGTTCCCTGTCAGAGGATGCCAGTGAATTTAAACATTGATGCTCTTTCTTTCTCAACATGTGCTTGCCCAAGAGTAAATTGCACAGTTTCAAAAATTTCCTGGGCCAAGAAGGAAACTTGAGGCAACCCTATGAAGAGCCACCTTTCTTTAACTTGAGCAGGAAAATGTATACATTTATCATAGTAATTGCCCAATTAGCACTACCATTATGAATCTATCACCTTTATTTTAAGCACCTTAGAATGGTATAGAGCTATTTCCTCATTATTTTCTAGAACTCTTTAGGAGGTCGGTAGGCGACAAGCGTTAATATCCTCATTTTGTAGAAGTTGTTAAGAAATGGCAAGGTCATTCAGAAGAATCAGTGTTAAGACTACAATGTAGAAATCCTGTTTCACAGGTTCCTACAATTCACATATATTTTGACAATTTTTGGCAGGTTTTTGCATGACTTCATTTAGTCTTGTACAACATACCCATCAGTAAACTGACAAATCATATGTGGAGGCCAATTAATTGTGTAGTGAATGGGGATGAGATTGGATTCTGTAAATTTTTTTAGAAGCTGGATTGAACTTCCCAATGTAGAATCTATTTTTGTCCTTCCCATCTTCCAAGGCCTACTTTAAATCTTGACTCCTCAATAAATAGTCTTTTTTTTTGGTCAGTCCAGGTTACATAGAGCTCTCCCTTCTCTGAACTTCTGTTACTCTTATTGTTGAAATTATCTTGAGGTGTAAATATTATAATAACAGCTCATCTTTATCTGACCCCTGAAGGATTTCTAAGCCCTTTCCTTACATCAATTCCTTTATATGAATATTTCAAATATTGATAATACCTATTTTAAACTTAAGTCACATAGTGTTGATTTTTTATTTTATGTTAACAAGGGGAGAGAGCTCAATGGTTATTACAAGGTTTTGTCTTCTCCATAACTTTATATTTCAATTTGGATAGAGAAATAATTAATATGTTTATTAAATTTCTAGAAGATGGAATGCTGAGAGGAATCAAGGTTCAAAAGGCAACCTGAACTGATATGTAGAAACTAATGACACAAAATTTAGCAGTGATTAATATAAATAAAACCTTACATTAAGGTTAAAAAAGTCAATTGTACTATCATAGGATTAAAGAGCTGTGTCTTGGTGACAGTTCATATAGGAATCTTAATTGAGAAAGGGCAATGGAGAGATGAGAAACATGCAGGAAGTATATGTTAGGAGAACCTTGGACACATAAATATTAGAATTGATGAGAACTTTCAAAAGCAGTCTGAATTTAAAAAAATACAGACATCAGCTATGCAGTTCCTCTGACAAATAGACAAAGTGTTTCTCATTTCTGTTTAAACACTTTCATTGACAAGGGGCACTTTAATCTGAGATACCCTTCATGGCATCAGAGATTCAGATCTAGAAGGAATTTAAAGTCCATCCATTCTATCTTCATCACATTTTGATTAGGAAACAGAAGCCAGTAAAGCACAAGGGACTCATCCAAGACCACATATTACGTAATAAGTAAATAATTCAGAATGCCTTTAAAGTTCTATGTCATAGTGGTGGGTATCATGGAGTTGAAGCCAGAAAACCTTGATTCATATGACAGAGATCCTATTTCCTACATATGTGACACTGCACAAGTAAAAATCTCTTAGAAATCACTTCATAATTTAAAATAATCACAGGTGAGAGGCATTACGATCTCTACCTTTGCCAAATAGTGAACAAAAGTACAAAGTAGAACTTATTGACTTTGAAACCAAGTTCTTTTCATTTTTTTTTAAAAAAATTGTAGTGTGGGGAGCTTAAATATATCATCCAGTTTGATTTCAATACCTTTGCTTAGTTTTACTAGATCTTGAATTGAAACATGTTCTACAAATTCAGCCCTGAGTGAACAAGTATAAAGCACTATTAAAACTCAAAAAAAGTAGCTTGGAGACTCAGATGTGATAATTGACATCAACAAAATTGATATAATCCTCTAGGGAAGAACATACTGAGATATGCAAATTAGTCTGAGAACAGAATTTTGAGAGGTTTAGAGGAAAATAGTAAATGAGAATCTGAGAGGTTGAAAGTGAATTAGGTTTGAGAAATGTCATTTGTGGCAGAGTTCAAGTCTCATGCATTTGAGGAAGATTTTCTTCATTCATGGAGAGAATATTTTATTCAATACTACATACTTGTAAGAAGAATGGAGTTGGAGGAATAGCTTCAGTAAGGAAAGACTTTTTTTCCTGGTAGATGTGTGTGTGTGTGTGTGTGTGTGTGTGTGAGAGAGAGAGAGAGAGAGAGAGAGAGAGAGAGAGACAGAGACAGAGAGACAGAGAGACAGAGAGACAGAGAGAGAGAATACAAACAAAACTTTTAGAAGTATCTGTTAAACAAAGAACAGTTGCTATGTGGACATCCCTCAAATCACCAGTATAAAAAATGAAAAGGTTGAATTCACCTCCAATGAAGAGGAAATTAAAACAATAGTTAGGAATTATTTTGCCCAATTGTATGCCCATAAATTTGTCAACATTATGAATATGGATGAATATCTACAAAAATATAGATTGCCCAGGTTAATAGAAAAGGAAGAAAAATACCTTAATAACCCCACCTCAGATAAAGAAATTGAGCAAGCCATCAATGAGCTCCCTAGGAAAAACTCTCCAGGGCTAGATGGTTTTACATCTGAATTTTATCAAACATTCAAAGAACAAAAAGGGGAGCCAAGATGGCAGCTGGAAAGCAGGGAATTGCATAAGCTCTCTCCCAGATGCCTCCAAACACCTAGTGAAAATGGCTCTGAACAAATTCTAGAGCTGCAGAACCCACGAAATAGCAGAGGGAAGCAGGGCTCCAGCCAAGGAAAGCCTGGATGGTTGCTGGGAAGGATCTATAGCATGGAACTAGGAATGTAGCAGAGCAGAGCCCAGCATGGGCTCTGTCCAGACCAACCAGACAGGGAGCTGGGCAGAACAGGCCATACGGCCCTGAATCATTGAGGTGTGGCAGCAATCAGACTTGTCAACCCACAAAAGCCAAAGACAACAGAGAAAGTTAGTGGGAAAACTTTCTGGGACAGAGTGAAAGGAGTTAGTGGTTGGCCAATGCCCAGGAAGCTGTGGAGGTAGTGCAGCTCTGAAGCTGCTCCCAGAGCCCCAGTTGTAGTTGCTTCCAACCACAGGACCACCTGGTGGGAGGAATTAAGCAGCAGATTAGAGAAGAAGTTCAAAGCCTGCTTTGCCCTGCCTAGATCTTGGATGCAATCCTGGTTGGTGGTTCTTGGAGGAGGAGCGCTGGTGTGCCAGAGATTGCTGTGTAAAAGTATCTGAGAAAACAACAGTGCAGCCCCTAAAACTTGGGAAAAAGCACTCTGTACAAGCAGTCATACCCCCAAAAAAGCTCAAGCATCAAGTAGTTGGCTGGGAACATGGCCAGGTAGTGTAAACAGACTCAGATTCAGACTCAGACTTTGGAATCTTTCTTTGGCGACAAAGGAGACCAAAACATACAGCCAGAAGTCAACAAAGTTAAAGAGCCTACATCAAAAGCCTCCAAGAAAAAAAAACTGGTCTCAGGTCATGGAAGAGCTCAAAAAGGAGTTGGAAAAGCAAGTAAAAGAAATAGAGGAAAAAATGGGAAAAGAAATGAGAGTGATGTTAGAAAACCATGAAAAACAAATCAATGACTTGCTAAAGGAGACCCAAAAAATACTGAAGAAAACAACACCCTAAAATAGACTAACTCAAATGCCAAAAGAGCTCCAAAAAGCCAATGAGGAGAAGAATGTCTTGAAAGGCAGAATTAGCCAAATGAAAAAGGAGGTCCAAAAGATCATTGAAGAAAATACTAGCTTAAAAATTATATTGGAACAAATGGAGCTAGTGACTTTATGAGTAATCAAGATATTATAAAACAGAACCAAAGGAATGAAAAAGTGGAAGACAATGTGAAATATCTCACTGGAAAAACCACTGACCTGGAAAATAGATTCTGGAGAGATAATTTAAAAATTATTGGACTACCTGAGGCCATGATAAAAAAAAAGAGCTGAGATATCATCTTTCAAGAAATTGTCGAGGAAAAAAGTCCTGATATTCTAGAACTAGAGGGTTAAAAGAAATTGGAAGAATCCACCAATTACCTCTTGAACAAGATCCCCAAAAGAAAACTCCTAGGAATATTGTTTCCAAATTCCAGAGCTCCCAGATCAAGAAGAAAATACTGTAAGCAGCCAGAAAGAAACAATTTGAGGACTGTGGAAACACAATCTGGATAACACAAGATCTAGTAGCTTCTACATTAAGGGATCAATTGGGCTTGGAATATGATATTCTGGAGGGCAAAGTAGTAAGGATTAAAACCAAGAATCACCTACCCAGAAAAACTGAGTATCATGCTCCAAGGCAAAATATGGATTTTCAATAAAATAGAGGATTTTTAAGCTTTCTCAGTGAAAAGCCCGGAGCTGAATAGAAAATTTGACTTTCAAACACAAGAATCAAGAGAAGCACGAAAAGGTAAACAAGAAAGCGAAACAATAAGGGACTTGCTAAAGTTGAACTCTCTTGTTTACATTCCTACATGGAAAGATGATGTATGTAATTCATGAGACATTTCTCAGTATTAGGGAAGCTGAAGGGAATATATATATATATATATGTAAATGTATATGTATATAGACAGAGGGCACAGGGTGAGTTGAATATGAAGGGATGATATCTAAAAAAAAGTCAAATTAATGGATGGGAGAGGAATATATTGAGAGAGGGAGAAAGGGAGAGATAGAATGGGGTAAATTATCTCATATAAAAGTAACAAGAAAAAGCTGTTCATTGAAAGGGAAGAGGGGGCAGGTGAGGGGGAATGAGTGAATCTTGCTCTCATTGGATTTGACTTGAGGAGGGAATAACATACACACTCAATTGGGTATCTTGCCCCAGAGGAAAGTAGGGGAAAGGGGGTAAAAAAGCGAGAATAATAGAAAGTACGGCAGACATGGGGAGAAGGTAATCAAAAGCAAATGCTTTCAAAAATGGACAGGGTTAAGGGAGAAAATTGAATAAAGGAGGACATGATAGGAGGGAGCAAAATATAGTTAGTCTTTCACAACATGAGTATTGTGGAAAGCTTTTGCATAATGATACACATGTGGCCTATGTTGAATTGCTTGCCTTCTTAGGGAGGGTGGGTCAGGAGGGAAGAGTGGAGAGATTTTGGAACTCAAAGTTTTAAAAGCAGATGTTCAAAAAAAACGTGTTTTTTCATGCAAATGCAAAATAAGATATACCAGCAATGGGACATAGAAATCCATGTTGCCCTACAAGAAAGTAAGAGAAAAGTGGATGGGGGGGAGTGGGGTGACAGAAGTGAGGGCTGACTGGGGAATGGGGCAATCAGAATATATGACATCTTGGAGGGGGGTAGAAATGGGGAGAAAATTTGCAACTGAAAATTTGTGAAAATCAATGCTGAAAACTAAAATATTAAACAAATTTTAAAAAAGAAATTAAAAAAAACATTCAAAGAACAATTAATTCCTATACTTTATAGACTATTTGGGAAAATGGGTAAAGAAGGAGTCCTACCAAATTCTTTTTATGACACAGATATATTACTAATACCTAAACCAGGAAGAGTCAAAAGATAGAAAGAAAATTATACACCAATTTACCCAATGAATATTTTTTGGGTAATTTTTTTAAAAAATTTCTTTATTTATTTTTAGTTTACCACACACGGTTCTACATAGTCCAGATTTTCTCCCCTCCCTCCCCAAGACGTCATGGAATCTCATATAACTGTCATGTATAACTTCACATTGAATTAATTTATGCACTAGTCAAGTCGTGGAGAAGAATTTTGACCAATGGAATGAATCATGAGAAAGAAGAAACAGAACCAAAAAAAAAAAAAAACCAACCCAAAAAAACAAAAGAGAAGCAAAAAAAAGGTGATTATGTAGTACGCCTTGATCTGTATTCAAACTTCACAGTTCTTTCTCTGGATGAAGATAGCATTCTCCATCGTGAGTCCCCTGGAGTTGTCCTTGCACCTTACATTGCTGAGAAGAGCACAGTATGTCAAGGTTGGTCCTCACGGAATCCATGTATCTGTGGCTGTGCACAACATTCTCCTGGCTCTGCTCCGCTCACTCAGCATTATGTCATGTAGGTTTTTCCAGGTTGTTATGAAGTCTGCATCATCCCCATTTCTTATGGCACAATAGTATTCCATCACCTTCATATACCACAGCTTGTTCAGCCATTCCCCAGTTGATGGGCATCCCTTTGATTTCCAATTCTTGGCTACCACAAAAAGAGCTGCTATAAATATCCTTGTACATATGGGTCCTTTTCCCACTTGTGTGATTTCTTTGGGATACAACACTAGAAGTGGTATTGCTGGGTCAAAGCGTATGAACATTTCTATAGCCCTTTGGGCATAGTTTCAAACTGCTCTCCAAAATGGCTGGATCAGCTCACAATTCCACCAGCAATGCAACAATGTTCCAATTTCCCCACATCCTTTCCAGCATTTATCATTTTCCTGTTTTGTTATTTTAGCCAATCTGACAGGAGAGATGTGGTATCTAAGAGTTGTTTTGATTTGCATTTCTCTAATCAGTAGTGATCCAGAGCATTTTTTCATATGCCTGTAGATAGCTTTAATTTCTTCCTCTGAAAACTGCCTGTTCATATCCTTTGACCATTTCTCAATTGGGGAATGGCTTTTATTCCTATATGTTTGGCTCAGCTCCCTGTATATTTTAGAAATGAAGCCTTTATCAGAGATACTAGTTGCAAAGATTTTCTCCCAATTTTCTGCTTCCCTCCTAATTCTTATTGCATTGGCTTTTTTGTACAAAAACATTTCAATTTGACATAATCAAAATTATCCATTTTGCATTTTGTCATGCTCTCTATCTCTTGTTGGGTCATGAATTCTTTACTTTCCACAAATCTGATAAGTAAACTATTCCTTGCTCTCCCAAATTACTTAGAGTATCAGCTTTTACTCCTAAATCATGAACCCATTTTGACTTTATTTTGGTATATGGCGTAAGATATTGGTCTATGCCCAGTTTTTGCCCTACCATTTTCCAATTTTCCCAACAGTTTTTGTGAAATAGTGAGTTATTAGCCCAGAACCTGGCCTTTTTGGGTTTATCAAAGAGTAGATTGCTGAACTTGTTGATTTCACCTACTTGTGTACCTATCCTATTCCACTGATCCACACCCCTATTTCTTAACCAGTACCAGGCAGTTTTGATGACTGCTGCTGTGTAGTACAGTTTAATATCTGGTGTGGCTAAACCACCATCTCTAGCATGTCTTTTCATTAATATCCTAGATACTCTAGACCTCTTGTTTTTCCAAATGAATTTTGTTATTATTTTGTCCAGCTCAGTAAAAAAATTTTTTGGTAGTTTGATTGGTATAGCACTGAATAGATAGATTAATTTAGGTAAAATTGTCGTTTTTATTATATTAGTTCAGCCTAACCATGAGCAACTGATATTTCTCCATTTATTTAGATCTGATTCTATTCGTGTGAAAAGTGTTTCATAGTTATGTTCATATAGGCCCTGGGTTTGTCTTGGCAAATAGATTCCCAAATATTTTATAGTGCCTTCAGTAACTTTGAATGGAATTTCTCTTTCTATCTCTTGCTGTTGGGCTTTGTCAGTAATGTATAGGAATGCTGAGGATTTATGTGGGTTTATTTTATATCCTGCAACTTTGCTAAAGTTGTTTATTATTTCAAGTAGTTTTTTACTTGATTCTCTAGGATTCTCTAGATAAATCATCATATCATCTGCAAAAAGTGATAATTTAGTTTCTTCTTTTCCTATTCTAATTCCTTCAATTTCTTTTTCTTCTCTTATTGCTACAGCTAATGTTTCTAGGACCAAATTGAATAATAGGGGTGATAATGGACATCCTTGTTTCACCCCGATCTTATTGGGAATGCACGTAGTTTATCCCCATTACAAATAATGCTTGTCGATGGTTTTAGGTAGATGCTATTTATAATTTTGAGGAAGGTTCCACTTATTCCTATGCTTTCTAGTGTTTTTAATAGGAATGGGTGTTGTACTTTATCAAAGGCTTTTTCTGCGTCTACTGAGATGATCATATGGTTTCTGCTAGTTTTGTTGTTGATATGGTCAATTATGCTAATAGTTTTCCTAATATTGAACCAGCCTTGCATTCCTGGAATAAATCCTACCTGGTCATAGTGTATTATTCTCATGAGGAGTTGCTGCAATCTTTTTGCTAATATTTTATTTAAAATTTTTGCATCAATATTCATTAGAGAAATTGGTCTATAATGTTCTTTCTCTGTTTTAACTCTACCTGGTTTGGGTATTAGTACCATATTTGTGTCATAAAAAGAATTTGATAGGACTCCTTCTTCACCTATTTTCCCAAATAGTCTACAAAGTATTGGAATTAGTTGTACTTTGAATGTTTGATAGAATTCACATGTAAAACCATCTGGCCCTGGAGATTTTTTCCTAGGGAGTTCGTTGATGGCATGCTCAATTTCTTTTTCTGATATGCGGTCATTAAGAAATTTCACTTCCTTCTCTGTTAGCCTGGGCAGTTTATGTTTTTGTAGATATTCATCCATATCTCTAAGGTTGTCAAATTTATGGGCATACAGTTGGGCAAAATAATTCCTAATTATTGTTTTGATTTCCTCTTCATTAGAGGTGACCTCACCCTTTTCATTTTTGATACTGGTGATTTGATTTTCTTCTTTCTTTTTTTTAATCAAATTGGCCAAAGGTTTGTCAATTTTATTGGTTTTTTCATAAAACCAGCTCTTTGTTTTATTTATTAATTCAATAGTTTTCTTGGTTTCAATTTTATTAATCTCTCCTTTGATTTTCAGTATTTCTAATTTGATATTTAATTGGGGGTTTTCAATGAATATTGATGTAAAAATTTTAAATAAAATATTAGCAAAAAGATTGCAGCAAGTAATAAGGAGAATAATACACTATGACCAGGTATTATTTATTCCAGGAATGCAATGCTAGTTCAATATTAGGAAAACTATCAGCATAATTTATCATATCAACAACAAAACTAGCAGAAACCATATGATCTTCTCAATAAATATGGAAAAAGCCTTTGACAAAATACAACACCCATTCCTATTAAAAAACTAGAAAGCATAGGAATGAATGGAGCCTTCCTTAAAATAGCATCTTTAGTCTATTTATAGACTTACTCTATAAATAGCATCAAAGTCTATCTGTCCAACAATCCCTGCCTATATGTGTAAATTGAAAGAGAATATAAAATTATAAGGATATATTCAACTATTTCCAATTCTATTAAAAGATGAGATGGCTATGAACTATTTAAAGGTCCTGAGATTTGATATTTAGCAGGTCACCAATGATTTTTAGTAAAACAGATTTAGTAGAATAGTGGGTGTGGAATCCTAAACAAAAATAAGTGAGAAGGCATTGAAAAGTGGTTAGGGGAAAAAAAGGAAAGAAGTATTTTTTTAAAAATTGGCAGATAATGGAAGAAGAGAGAGATAGACGAGTAGTTAAAAGGAATATGACAGAACAACAAAAACATTGGAAGTATTATTTTGTTTTTTTAGTTAGGGTAAAGGGGAAATGAGCACATGAGTAGACAGAGGGGAAACAGTTAATTTAGAAGGAGGATTAAAGATGGAGGAAAGAGTAGAAATGATGCAAAAGGAGAGAAAAAGAGAATAAAATTATATAGAGCAATAAAAGTGTGGAAGAGGAAATATAGTGGAAATATATACAATGACACTTCTTATCCATAGAAGTATAGCAGAAGGATGATCTGTTGATTGGAAGAATTAGAAGGAAGAACTTTAGGACTTAAAATAGTTAAAAAGTTTGAAATTGCCTCTGTTTAAAAAGGATTAGGATTCAATAAGAATATGTAGGGATTCTACACATGGTCTGACCTTCCCTGATTGTTAAGTGAATAAAAATTCACCCAATTTGCCTATCTAGCTAAGTCCAAACCATGAGTCACATCCAGGAGGGCCCAAAGGACAACTTACCTTCTGCCCTGCAACCACACATGTACCCTGCCCCAGTATCCCATGGCTTTTCATCTATTTATTGTTATTACTCTAGAAACAATATTACCATTACTGTTGAAAAAGCTGTAGTAATCACCTGTTCCACGGAACAACTCATAATCGCTATGACTCTAAGCCATCACTTTCTGAACTAGTTAACATTACTTTCTCTGTGTTGAATCCCACTTTTGGAATTCAAGCTCCTTTTAGATAGGGTATAAGACTTTTCTATTTGTAGTTATAGTACCTAGCACAATATCTGGCTCATAGTAATTATTTCATAAATGCTTTTTCATTTTGTCAGTCATTTCAAATCTATGATAGCCTACAAAGCTAATACAAGTCTTAGGCTGCATTAGGTGAGACCTAGTACCTGAAATAAGGAGAAGATAGTCCATATTTACTCTTTCTTGATCAGACTGTATGTGGAATATTGTGTTCCATTCCAGACACCAAATTATTGGAAGGCTATGAATACCCTGAGGCATGTCTAAGGGAGGACAACCAGGATGGGGAACACTGGTCAATACATGCCAGAGGAAAATTAGGTTGAATAAATTAGGAATTTTTATATTGGAGAAGATAATTAGATAGTGGAGAGTGGGCAGACGATAGATGACAGCTTCCTGAACATGTTTGGAAGAAAGCAAAATTAGATACACAAATTAGATGTACAAATAACAAAGAGGCAGATTGAGGCTTCCTCTAAAGATTGCTTGGTCCTATGGTCTGCCAGCTTACAGAGATCCTTTCCAACTCAGAAAATGTGTGACTTTGAAATTCTACATATGAATAATGTATTGTAATATTTTCAAAATCAGTAAACAGGTTTATCATCTTAAAACTTTCTGCCATTCAATAGCCAGCTTAAGAGGCCTTATAGGATATTGTGAGTGCATAATTATTTACATATATTCTCCCTGGATAGAATTTTCCCTGAGGACAGGATCAATGTTATGCGTTTCCTTGTATTCCTTAGCATTTAGCACAGTTCCTGGCAAATAATAATCACTTAATAAATGCTCCTTGACTGGCTGACTGATTCATTCCTTCACTTCCAGTGAAAAAAGAATTATTTATTTTTCATCCTACAGTTGAATAATGAACAAAAATTAGCTTGAACTTTGGTCAGCACTGCCTGACAGTGAAATTGCGGTTTCTTAGAAAAAGACTAAGAGGTTTTGTGACAAGACATTCACACTTATTTCCCATGTACCTCGTTAAGCTGACAGAGGTTATTAGCCCACAGGCTCATTGATATTGGAGTCTGTACCAATATATTTCCTGATGCAGAAAAGCAAAGCATCACAATTAAGAAATAAAAAGAAGGCTCATGCATTTGTAAAATTTATTGACCAGGAAATTCTTGAGCCAATTTTGGTGGGAATGGACAACATTTTATTTTCTTCTAGGGAATAAAAGTGTATCTTGTGATTTTGTGATGGAGAGGGTACAGGCTAATCTTATAATGAATGAAGTCCTCCAGGAGGAGTTAGGCTGTGATGACGTAGCCATGTTTGATAGTCAGCTTTAACAATGTAGAGGTATCGGCAGCCACGAGACCTCTGGAACTTTTGTGCACCCTACCTGTGTCTCAACTTGTCTCAACTTCATAGTAAGCTATTTGTAAATACACTTTTATTTTGATCTAACCTTTTCATTTTGTGCCCATGGGGAACTCCTATTGATAAAACTCCCTCTGCCAATGCAGCTATTACAACTGATATCCTCTCTGCAAATTATAGTATTAGAGAGCTACTTGGAGAATTGATCATAGGGTCATAGATTTAGAGGCAGATACAATCTGAGAGGTCACTTTTTTCAACCTGTCTTCATTTTATAGATGAAGAAATTGAAGGGTTAAATGAATTATCCAAAGTCACACAGGTGGTATCTAAAGGTGGGATTTCAACATACATTCAAATCTGGGATTCATTCCACTACAACAAAATGATTTGCTCAGATTCATAAAGCCAGTATGCTGTCAAAAGCAAAATTTGAAGATCTCTTCCTGTCTCTAAGGGTATTTTTTCTATTCACTACAGTATGTTGTCTTTAATGGATTAGATTCACTAAGTCTACATAAATATTTTCCCTCAGCCCCTCTCACAAGAAATATGAGATGATGTCTGAAGGTGCTGTGGGGACAGGAGATGATGATAGCTGTCCGTGCTATCAAATTGGAAAGATAGAGGCAGTTATTATTTTCATTGTAGTGCTCCCATATCAGAAGAAATCCTCCTGTCTTGCAGACAATCTTATACATACTCTCATTCATACATATTTTTATGCCTTTATCCTGCAGAGAAAGAAGGCTCAGTGGAAAAACAGAAAATGGGAGAAATGAGCTGCACTGAAAAAGAAATATAATAATCATCTCTGGAAAAGATGTCTTGAGGTGTGAGGGTGAATAACTAGGCGAAAAGTCTGTACAAGAAAGAGGTGGAGCCAAAGAAACCCCGGACATCCACAAACTCATTCAACATTTATAAGTATTTGTACTTATGTTTTCACTTTTTTCAGTAGGTGAGATTTTCTTTGACACAGTACAGAAAAAAACTTTAATAGCAACAACACAGTTAGGTTGGTATAAAATGGTATATATGGGGTGAATATTCACCACTGTTTTCAACTGTTCTTTCTGTTTTGTTTCTTTTTCATCCAACAATCTGCCAGTTGGCTCTCAATTAACCGAGCTGACATCCCACCCTGTTTGTCATCAAGGTGGACATAGTATTATCATTCATCCATGTGCTCTTAAAGTATCCTGTGAATATGCCTTCATGCTATCATGTATTTCTCAAATACTTACTGTATGCAATGTAGTAATCCGAGGGTGAGAAAAGATAAAATAAGGCATAGTCATTTACCTCAATAAGAGGAAAGAGAAGCATGATTATCTACTAATATCCTGCTCTGGTGCTTTATTATTACATTAAAGTATTATGAAATTTTCTAAGGCAAACGACACCTGTGGAATGTAAGCTCTGGAAAATGCTACCAAAGTACCTAGATGATAGATATAGAACTAGAAGGTATCTCAGAGGTAATGGCGAACAGTATTATTAACTCCAATTGAAGCGGGGACCATTCATCCTTACAAAAGGATCTCAATGAGCTGCGTATTGATTCAGTTTTAAAATGTGACATTAGTTATGATGTACTATATTTTTATCTATTTTGTTAAATATTTCCCAATTAAATTTTAATGTGGTTCAAACCCATTCCAGGAATGTTGAGGGCTGCATGGGAACATTGGCCTTGTTTTCATACCTCTGATTGACGACAACTCTTTCTTGGTACTGATGAAGAAATTGGTGCCCAGGGAAGTTAAATGCCCAAGGTGACACAAACAAGAAGTATCAAAGGTAGGATTCAAACGGTTAGTCCTCTGACCCCAGAGCCAGGTCTCCTTCTGACAGTGTACCACATTGCCTCCTCAAATCTTCCTGCATAGGACTAGTGACTGGTTGAATACCTACTGAACAGCTTAGTTAAGTTTGGAAGGTCCTTCACAGGATTGGCTACAGACTTATGAATTTTTTAGCTACAGTAACTCTTGAATTATGTAGGGCATTCCCACATCGGCAAAATTGCTTGAAGTAGCTAAAAATCATAAATTATTCTTATTATACAGAGCAGAAAACTTAAGTTGAGTGATTTGCTCAAGTATGCACACACAGATTTTGGGCCATCCTGAGAAGAGAAGATAAGTCTCAATGTACACAGTTGAAACAAGTTGAGAATTTTGAATTAATGACTTTAAAAAAACCCTGATTTTTATCAACAAAATACTCTCCATTTGTAACCAATTTCTACCTTGAATTTGCATTCTGTAGTTTCTTACACACCAAACTAACAGCCTTAAATCGTTTTGGGTTTGTTTATATAATTTATTGCATTGATATATTGCCCTATCTTTTTAAAAATATATCTAATAATTCTGATGATTACTGTTTTATAAAGTGCTATCTCCACTTAATTCCCACTTTCTTTTTCATTATTCTTGAGATTTTCAGCCTTTTGTTCCTCAGGATGAATTACATTATTTTGCTTAGTTCTATAAATTGATCCTTTGGTACTTTATTTGGTATAGCATTAAATCTCCAATTTAAATTGAATAGTATTATAGTTTATACTGTATTAGAATGTTACAACCATGAACTAAATATGGAACTAAATATTTTTACATACTTCGGTGAAGTTATTTTTGGTCCTACTTATTTAGGTCTTACATATGTCTTGGTAGGGAAGTCTCAGATATTTATACATTTTGTAGATATTTTAAACAAAAGTTTTATATCTTTTTTCTGGATTATTCTTTTAATAATAGACAAAATCCCTTAATTGTATATGGGTTTATTTCATATCCTGCTATTCATTGAGGCCAATTATTTCAGTTAATTTTTTGATGAATCTCATATTCTCAATGTAAATCATTGTATTATCTGCAAAAAGAGAAGACAGCCCTCTTCTGCTTATGATTATTCCCTTTTTTGTCTTATTGTTATGGCCAACATTTCTACTACTAAAACAAATAATATTGGAGATAATCAGCATCCCTGCCTTATGCTTGATTTTACTGGGGAAGCTTTTAGCCCAGAAACACTGGAATTTGCAATAAAGGATATGCCAAAATGTAGTTTTAAGACCCTTGTGGTTATTTGTAAACAACAAAATACTGATTTTACATTTCTAATCTCCCTTTCCTATATTTATTTTATGGAAGACTTTATTCCATTGAAATTTATGATTATAACTGTTATTTGCTTTTTCTCTTCATCAATTCCTAAAAATATAGAATTTTCAAAAGGTCAAGAGGTCATGTGAATTATCTCCCTATATTTAGAATTTCAGTATATGTTTGACTGAAAAGAACACTCACAAGAATTTTGTTTAGAAGACTTCACTTGAGTCAAACAATCAACATCTCTACCAATTTGACAATACATTATATAATATGTTGTATATTATATCATCAATACATTATATATTATACCATACCATATCATACCATGCCATATCATGCCATGCCAAATTATATTACATTATGTTATGTTATGTTATATTATGTTATGTTATGTCATATCATATCATTTATCATATTGCATTGCATTGCATCGCATCCTATCATATCCTATCATATCACATCACATCACATCATATTATATCATAGTATATCATATTATATCATATTATATTGCATTGCATTGCATTGTGATGCATTGTTACATTATATTGTATTATATTACATTGTATTACATTACCTTGTATTACTTTATACTGTATTACATTATAGGACAGTATAGTATGATATAGTATAGTATATTTGCATATATGTATACACACGCATATATACGAAGGTATGTATATTTGCATGTATATATTATAATATACATATATTAATAAGTTTATATACATTGACATAATACATTAATAATATACTATATTATACATATACATACACACGTATTTATTTATACATATATGTATATGTATGTATATGTACACATACATACATATATACACTTATTTGTCTGTTGTGTGTATATATATTTTTCCCGCAAAAAATTTCCCCTTCCCTTCTAGGCAAACTCATTCTGTTATTATGTTGTGTGACTTTTACCTCTGTAACATCTCTTAGATATGCCCTCTTCTCTCCTTTGACACTGCCAACCTCCTGGTCAAGGACCTCTTCATCTCATGCTTGAACTATTGTAATATCTAACTGGTTAATTTTACTGCAGTATCTTTTCCCTTTCAAGTATATCCTCATCTCAGCTGTTTTTATTAATCTTTCTAAAGCTCAGATCTGTCCATGTCACATTTACCTCCATCCCCATGCCATTCAATAAATTACAATGGTTCCCAATCACCTAAAGAATCAAATATAAAATCTTTGATTTGATATTCAAAGTCCTTCATAAAATACCCCCCTTGTATCTTTCCAGTCTTCTTATGCCTTACATGCCCAGCCCTTAAATAATATGTGATCCAACAACACTTGTCTCCTTTGCATTCCTAACGATGGTACACCAAATCTTTATTTACAGTGGCTATTCCATATACTTTCAATTTTCTCCCTTCTCTGCTTACTAGATTCCTGGGCTTCCTTCAAGTCTGAGGTTAAATACATTTTCTACAGGAAAATTTTCCCAATCTCCCTTAACACTAATATTTTCTTATGAGATTATCTCCAGTTTATCCTTTATATATCTTGTTTCTACATACATTTTTGCATATTGTCTCCACCATTAGGCTGTGATCCCCTTGAGAACAGGTACTGTTTTTTTTTTTGCCTCTCCTCTGTGGTTATCTCCTGTCTTGTCCTGTCCTCTCCTCTCCTTTTCTCTTCTCTCCTCTTTCCCTTTCCAAGAATTTAGCATATTTCCTAGAAAATAGATGTTTAATCAATAGATGTTTCTTGACTTGATTTCTGTAATGATCATTATAGGATACGTCTCTCCTAAAGTCAATAAAAGTAACATTTCAAACTAGCCAAAGTATATCTTTGATTGATGTCCTTTTAGGTCCCTTTACCTATTTTTTGGCTCTCAGTCTTCTAATATGGTTTTGTCACTATCCAAAACCCTTCATTATAATAACCCACTCAGCAGTCTAGCACCTCACTTCAGATACACCCGTACACAAGCACACACACACACACACACACACACACACACACACACACACACACACACATGCACCCACATACACAGAAAGAAGGAAATAGAAATAAAGGTGATTCCTTTTGATAGGGAAATGGCTATACAAATTGTGATAAATTAGTTCAGTGGAATATTAGTATCCAATAAAAGTCACTTTGAGGAATTCTGATAAGCATAGGAAGACATATGAAGCAATTCACAAAGGAGTAAGCTAAAGAAGAAGAAAACATGTACAAAATTATTATAAAAATGTAAGTAGGAAAACAAAATAAAACATCAGCAATTAAAATGATGAAACTTGAACCTCACTTAGAGATGAGGAATTGAAATTCTCCTCCTCCTTTTCAGAATTGAGGACTACAGGTTGCAATATTAATTGTACTACCAGGATCCATTAATTTGCTCATTGATTTTGTTGAACTGCATTTAAAAATATTCTTTGTTTTAAGAGATTACCCCCTAGACAGGGGAGAAGGGAGAGACACATTGATAAATTGAGATGCTTAAAAAAGATCAATATAATTATTTTAATTTTATTATAATTTTATTTATCATTATCATTGTATTTATCATTAACTTCATTTATTTATTTATTTTATTGTTTTATTTATCATTAATTTAATTTTATCATTAATTTAATTAATGAACAAGAAGTTCATGTAGAAAGAGATGAGAACTAACACAATAGGAAAGCCTTGAGTTTTAATCTCACCTTCTGTCCTTATTAATTTTGTGAATCTGCAACTTGTCTAACTTCTCAAAACCTTAGTTTTCTTATCTGTAAAATGGGAATTATAGTTATATCCTCTGTGTGCTGTGCATACCAAATGAAATAATGTACATAAGGAGCAGTTTATATAAATGTTTACTTTTATTTAGTTTTTATTCTCTTCCATTTCTTTTTAACAGTATTTTTGATTCCTCTTTCCAACCTAAAATATTCAGATGTTTTCACCTAGATCTTAAATGGTTAGTAAAATGAATTAATTCATACTAAAGACTAATATCATATAGTCTCTCCAATCAAAGGGTATTTAAAAATAGAAAGCTTGTAAGTGGAAAATATTCTTAAGTGGTGGAGATTTTGACAAAGGACCTCAGGTGGGGTAGGAGACACATATTCAAATGTACGTGCTCCCTGATGACCTCCATATCACTCAACAAAAATGCAACATGGTAAAGGTATTGATAATATCATACACATACACACATATGTATATATATTCTTTCTATCTGTTCCAACCAAGTTATGAGGAGAGGGACGCTCCAGGGATAAAAAATCATTTAGTATGAATGGCCCATTAGATACTTAACTTCCATTCTGAGTCTGCAAATTGGACTGCACAAAAAAGGGAAATAAAATTGGAACCTCTATATTCATTATTTCTGGCATATTTTATTTCATTTCAGTCTAAAATATTGCACATTCTCAGCAAGTAGGAGATCATGTAGATTGTATGCATTGCACTGCCCACAGGATAAAAATTGCAAGAGCCCTTCATCAACATGAGGCCCTTCAAGCCATATTTTAAAGTGATGATAATTCAAAGAGTTATTGCTATCAAGGGACTTAGTTTAAATTCATGCAAACTGCTATCACTGTCAGAGATGTCTACGAAAAACTGAAGGAGAGAGAAGTGAAGTTTCATATGTTCATTGAATGGAGAGGCACTATGGAATAGATATGGAATATGGATAGAAGGCTCACTTTTGAGTGGGAAGGTCTTGGGTTCAAGCTCTGCTTCTGATATATACCAGCTGTGTGAAGATGAGTAGGTCATCAATCAGTGAGCTCCCCAGACAACTTTCCAAGACTGTATTAAAGTGAATTTTCAGTTCTCATCTGGTGATAAGACTTCCTATATAGATGAAATCCCATGTCTGAGCCACAAAATAGATAGGTAGAAAGATCAGTATCTAGAAAGAAAAGAAGAAAAGAGGTTTGGGTGAAAGCCTAACCCTTCATCTCTTTCCTCTTCTTCCCCCAATCTCCCTCTGAAGTTGACCTACTCTTAATTGAACTTTTTAATTGAACTTAATTCTGCTTTTATTTTATAACTGATCACTATTGTGTAACTATTAGCTATCTATATTACAAATAATGCCAGAGTGTTTCACCACAGTCAACAATTTCCCAGTAACAGTTATAGATAAATTACTTGATGTAATTGCTGTAGAAGACAGTAGACAGTAATGGATTCAATTTAATCAAATGTTTCAGAAACTGCATTTTTAAAAATGTAAATCACTAAAAAACCAGACCTGAGTACATGCAAATTTTGTTTGTACAGAGAATCAGTATTTTGTTTTTATATTATCAGGTTCTGTGTTTGTTTATTTTTAAAGTACATGCAAATTCCATTTTACTATTAACCATTTATACTAATCATAAAACATCCTCTAGGAATGGTGGATTTTAATTTTAGCACTGTCCCTAGATGACTCTGGATTTCATTCATGTTTAAATCATCACAAGGTACCACTGAGGCTTTTACTGAGCACTAGAGATTTGAAGTTACTTTAATATTCTCCTTTTCTTTTATACTTTTGATAGTATTGATATTTTGCAGAGAGTACTTTTATTGATGAAAAAATTATGTTCATGTATGTTCTGCTAATATAACATCTATTTTATTTTAAATATTAAACATTCAGGTGTATATACACAAACACATACACACAGTGTCTCAAAAGTCTTAGTGCAACTTTCAGTTTATTTTAAGTTAAGTCTAAATAAACTTAAAACTTTACTGACTTTTGGGATATCATTTGTTGTTGAGTCTTTTCAGTTGTATCTGTCTCTCTTTGACAACATTTGGTCTTTTTGGGGGAAAAGATAGAGTGTTTTGCCATTTCCTTCTCCAGTTCATTTTACAGATGAAGAATTGATGCAAACAGGGTTAAGTGACTAGCCCAGACTCACACAGCCAGTAAGAATCTAATGCTGGATTTGAACTCAAGTCTTCTTGATTCCAGGGCCTGACCTTCATCCATTCTGCCACCTAAATTCCCTTTGAGAAATATGCCTGTGTATTTATGTTTATTCTGCATATGTATTTTACACATGCTTGTATACATATGCCTACTTATACCAACATGCATATATACACACATTCTATTATTTCTCAAACTGTGACACTTCCTCCACCCACAGGGAATTGCCCCACTTTCCCTCCAAAGGATTCTTTTTTTTTTCTTCCATTTTCCTGTTTTCAACAGGGGGAAGTTTACCTCCTAACAACTTGCTCCTCTTCTGCCACATGGGAGCAGAAATATGGCCCCTTAGGAAGCTTCACAGAAGATCAAAGAAATTAGGGGAACCTAAGAGATTAAGTAGTTCACCTTCCTCATTTCAAAAACGAATGAATGCCTTGCACAATGTCACAAGTCACTTAATGGAAGAGTCGGAACCACTGTGATAGATTTAAAGGTAGAAGGGAACAAGTGAGATCATCTGGTCCAACTCCCATTTTTCAGATAAGTCAACTGGATTATAGAGAAATGATGCACCCAATGTTCCATCCACATTTCATGGCAGAACCATGATTGGATTTCCTGAATCCAATCTCAGTACTTCTTCTACTATACCATGATGACTATTGATGAATATTATTAATAATAAAAGCTGTCATAATCATTCTTATTATTATTAACTAGTACTATTTTTAGAATAAAAATAATTATCCTACAATAAGTGATAATTAAAAATTTTTAAGTGGAAAAGGGAAAGGAAACAAGCATTTATTAAGTACCTACTATGTTACAGGCACTGTGATAAGAATTTTACTAACTTATCTCATTAAATCTTAATAGCCGCTTCAGGAGATAGGTACCCATTAGGAGATATAATACCCATTTTTACAGCTGAGAAAAATGAGGCAGACTAAGGTTAAAGGACTTCCTCAGGGTCCCACAGCCAGTGAGTATCTGTGTCCAAATCTAGACTTAAATCTTCCTGACTCTGACACATTGTTCTATCCACTGTACCTATCTGGCTATCTCCTTTACCAAAAAAAGACAATTAACAATTTTCTATCCTAGGATTTGTCATTAAGCCTTAACTTTAATTAATATTGTGTTTTTAATCTATATTAAGAAAGCTAATACTCTGTAAATATTCATAAAATCCAAAAAAATTAGACAGACAATAATTGTAGAAAAATAGAAGGGCAAATTCACAGATAGGACTGTTTTTTCATGGCAAGATATAGATCTGCTACTAATAATAACATATTTCTACAGTGACTCAAAGTTTACGAAGTATTTTCGTTTATATCAACACTGAGAGTTGGGAAGTACAAATACGATTACCTCCATTTTACAGATGAGGAAACTGAGTTTAAGAAGCATTACATGACTCACAAAAGGTCACAGAGCTCCAAAGGTCAGAGCTAACACTTGAACCTAAGCATAGTAGAGCATAGTTCACTGGACCCTAGGTCAAGAAGACCTAAATTCAAATCTAGCCTCAGACACTTACTAGCTGTGTGACTCTGTCAAATCACTTCCTGACTTATTACCTCAAATGTAAATAGCACATACCCTAAATTTAGGGGTTTTGTAAGACTAAAATAAGATAGTATTTGTAAAATGCTTACAAACCTCAAAGCAATTGGTAAATGCTAGCCATTTTACTATTAAAGAAAATATAATATGAGAAAAGAAAAAAAAAAGTCTTTAAGGACTCTCAGGGAGCAGAGGAATGTCTAGAAGGGCTACATTATATCAAATTGCAATTTTTGAGTGGCATATTAGTGTTTATATCTCCCTGCCACCGGCTGTTGAATGCTTCTGCCAAAAGAATTTAGCTAGTACTGTAGGCAACGAGATGGCTGAGACAAACCCCAGTGAGCAGAATCCTCCAAGGCTCACAGGAAGCAATGAAGATTGGGCTTAGAATTCAAACTCTGTGGTTCTTTTATTGCCTGGTGTTAAATATACTCCTTCACTAAATAGTATTCAGGAGGCATTACACAGGTTGGCTCTTGGCTGCACTTCATAGTAATCAGGCTCAGCACTAAGGCTTCTGCGCCCTCCCTGTGAGCTGAGGGAGTCCTGGAGTGGGAATTCTGCATGATGGAGAACCACTAACCTGTATCTTTATAAACTGGTCACAATATGGCTGTCTTTGTGCTGGCAAGGCTTCTACAAATCTCCTCAAAAGCTCACATTAACTGCTTCCATTTAAACTGACTTGCAATTACTTCCTGAAGAGAGAAAACCTTTAGGAAATTAACTATAGAATCCCAATTTATGCAGCTTTGTTATAGGACAAGCTCTCCCTCTTTCGGCACAGGTGCAAAGTAATGACCCTCTTTATTGCAGGTGGAAGTTTATGGTAGTAAGTTGATGCATCAGATTCTTAAGTGGGGGACCTAAGAAATGCTCAGGAGAAAAAAGAATCAATCAGGTATCCTTATTGATTTTTCATCAGTGTCACATCCACAAATTGCTGGTGTCCCTCAGTGCTTTGCCCAGAGCTGCCTTCTCTTTTCTCTTGGTACTTTATGTTAGCTCACTTGATGACCTTATCATCTTTCATGGGTCTAATGGTCATTTTAAAATTTCTAGGTGGATGATACATTAGATCGATAGATAAATACAAAGATAGATAGAAAGATAGATAGATAGATAGATAGATAGATAGATAGATAGACAGATAGATGTGTGTATGTTTTTGTGTGAAAGCGATGAATGACTCTTATATTTGCCAGTCATTCAATAAGCATTTCTTAAGTACCTACTATGTGCCAGACACTGTTCAAAGCTCTGGAGAGTCCAAAAATGGTAAAATTCCTGCTTTCAGGGAGCTGACAATCTAACGGAGAAAATAACATGCAAACAACTCTGTACAAACAAGTTATTTACAGGGAAAATTAGAAATAAAAAACAGAAGGAAGGCACTAAAAATAACAAGAATTGGGAAAGTTTTCATATAGAAGATGGTATTTTAGCTAGGACTTACTTTCTTAGTTTACTTGTTGAACCTAAGTGAAATATGTTATATTTATCCTGGGTTAGATATGAATGTAGGTGTGGCTGTGTAACCAGAATGGCCTTTGTTTTCTTTGAATGACTCAGCTTACCTCATTGAGCCTCTGGATGCTGTGGCTTGCTCTTCCGGGGCAGGAAGCCCAGAGAGCATGTCAGGAAGCAGAAAAACTTCCTGTGTGATGAGTCATGGGGCTGGCTGAGGGGAGGTGTTAATGTCTATGCTAGGGGGAGGGGCCAAGTCAAGAACCAATTGGCCCTGGTCATTCAGGCGGTGTTTGATGTTGTCAAACGCCCTATAAGAGGGGAGAGGACAGCTTGAAGAGCTCTCTCTTTCCTCTTCCGGTTGGTGTGGGAAGCAGTGGCAAGCAAGTGTGACTCTGGGCCAGCCCTTGCTCTCGGGCCAAGCCCAGATGTTGGTAACTAAGAATTGTATTGGGTCTGTCTGTTGATATTTGTAATTTATTTGTATTTTGCTTTTGAGGTTCGTGGTGCTGGTTTGTTTTTCCCCCGAACTAAATGAATGTTTTGAACCTCAGGGTGCTGGTTTTTTTTTTCCCCTGAAGTAAGTCAATGAATCTGTATTTGGTCTGTCTCTTGATGCTTGTCTGTATGCTCCCCTGAACTAACTGAATGCTAACTGAATGCTGGCATTTTTCCCTGAACTAAATGAATGTTGTCTGTATGCTAACTGAATGCTGGATTAAAGTAAGCTGGTCAACCCCTTCACCGTGCTTTCCTTGTTTAAGCAGATAAAAAGAACCTGTGCTTTCCCGGCAGCCTCCTGGGTCCCGGCAGCCTCCTGGGTCCCGGCAGCCTCCTGGGTCCCGGCAGCCTCCTGGGTCCCGGCAGCAGGGGAGGGATCTTACGCCCCCATTGAAGCTGTCAACTGGGTTGTTAAAACAGGCTGTCTATGAGAGAGACATACAGAGAGAAAGAGGGGCAGATACAGAGAGAGACATGCAGAGACAGAAAGAGACAGATAGGGTTGGGGCGGAGGGACAGAGAGAGAGGGAGGGAAGGAGAGGGAGGGAGAGGGAGGAAGAAAGGCACAAAGACAGAGAGAGGGAGAGGGAAAGAGAGAGAGAGAGAGAGACAGAGAGAGAGAGACAGAGACAGAGACAGAGGGACAGAGGGAAGAGTGCCCTAGACCATTCATCAGCTCTTTTGGGGGGCATCAAACTGAATGGAATATATGGATCTCAAACTTAATATCTTCAACAAAAATTTAACTTGTTATTTTTTCCCTCAAACTCTCCTATGTCTCTACTACTGCTGAGGGCACCACCATCCACCCTCCCAGTTATCTAGGTTCCAAGACTTAGCTCAAATCCTCACTCTCACCCCACATATCTAATCCTTTTCCAAATCATCCTTTCCCCCCTTCTTTTTCATCTCCATGTGGAAGAGTAAACAGATGCCTAGACCTTGAGTCAAGAGGCCCTAGTTCAAATCTTACCTCAGATACAATAGCTATGTGACCTTTGGCAAGTCATTTAAAACCTCCTTCCTCAATTTCCTGAACTGTAAAATGAGTATTAAAATAGCACCAATCTTACAAGTTTGCTGTGGGGGTAAAATGAGATGAAGCTTGCAAAGAACTTTGCGAACCTTACAGTGATTTCTAAATTCTAGCTATTTCTCATATATACCCCTTTCTCTTCCCTCAGACATCCAGAACCCTAGTTCAGGCCCTTATTACTGTGAATGTCTCTGCCTCAGATTTCTCCCCACTTTAACCTATCCTCCACCTAGGTATCAAGGTGAGTTTTCTAAAGCATAGATCTCTCTCCAGACTCCTTAATGAACTCCAGTGGCTCCCGATTTTCTAGAATCAAAAATAAAGTGCTCCATCGGGCATTTTAAATTTACTATAACCTGGCTCCTTCCTACCCTTCCAGTCTTCTTATACTTTCCTCTCTTCCATCCATGATCCAGCTATATTGGCCTGCATTCTATTTCTCCAACACAGCACCCTTTCTCCCTACCTCATGCATTTTCACTGATTGTCCCTCTTATATAAAGTACTTATACATTTCAATTATGTCTCTTGGTTTCTTTGGCTTTCTTCATGACCCAATTGCAGGTCTACCATCTCTGGAAAGCTTTTTCTGGTCCCCCAAGGTACTTGCATCTTCTCCTCATATAATTCCCCAGCAACTTTATATCTCATGTATTTTTATATAATCATTGACGCATTATCTCCATCATTGTAACATACGCTCTTGAGGGCAGGAGCTCTTTTTTAAAATATTTTCTTTGTAGCCAATGCTTAGTACAATACCTAGAACACTGTAAGTGGTTAATAAGTTCTTATTGACTGCCTATTAAATACTTATAGGTGCCAAGTATTGTTCTAAATGCTAAAGATACACAGACCAAAAGGAAACAGTCCTTGATCTAGCAGCTAGAGATTTCAGAAAAGTCTTCACAAGGATTGAGGGGTTCTTCCCCTTTTTTATATCATGGACACTTTTGGCAGCCTTGTGAAGCCCTTCACAGAATGTATTTTTAATACTTAAAATAGAAATAGTTTAAAAATGAATTGAAATATGGTTATTAAAATATTAAAAATTCCAAATTTATGCAACTCCTTGAAACCTATGCATAGATTTTTCCTTGGGATTCTGTGGACAAGATAAAAACCCCTAATGTGGAATGTCATGCTTCAAAAGAGTTTTGAAGGAAACAGGGGAATCTAATAGAAAAAAATCAGACACAGTTAGGCCTAACTTCAGATATGAATCCTTGCAATTGCTTAAAGAGTACGAATTTTAAAGGTGAGCACTATAGTGTCAATCTGCTAAGGTTACTCATAACAAAAGGTAGAGATTAAATAGCACCTTGTGGTTTGTAAAATTCTTCGTCTACAAAATTGTTGTGAAGTTAAATGGCTCGCTAAATGTAAATGGTTAATAATCGTCAAATACGGGGATTATAGTATGAAATATAGCAAGATAATTTTGCAATCACAGAGAAATTGGTTCAGTTCCCACCTCAGATTGGTAGAGGGAGGTTTCTGCCTGGACGTTTGCTTGTGACAATGAAAACACTGGTCAAAATCAAGAATAAATGAAAATAAAAAGTGGTTTACTGGGAAACCAAACTAAAGTTTTCTGTTTCTAAGTCTAGTCTTCTCTCTGATACATCATAAGAAATGCATCTTGATTTTTGGCCGCAGGTGATATATGATCTCAAGAGGGAAAACATAATGAGTCAATCTGCCTGTAAGGATGAGGAGCTTGACCTAGAGTTCTTCTAAAGGAATAATACATACAACAAATTAATGCATGCTTTGACAAAGAAAACATTAAAATATAAAGAAATGTCAGTTGTGAGAATTCATGCCACTTTGATCAGCCTTTGTTGCAGTCTGTTGTAATTGTCTGATCATATGTTTGTGTATGTATGGTGCACGTGTGAATACATGTTCCTCCATGGTTTTTTTTCTCTGAAGGCGAAAACAAGAATACAAAGTGGTCTGGGTTACAAAAAGAGAAAATAGGTCAACTGAGATTTTACGCATTGGAATAAAACATGATAACCAAATACTAAACTTATATAACCAGCAGTTTTCCTTGATAGATTTAGATTATCCAAAGCAATAGACAGTGGAGGGAAATTATTTTGTTAAACAAATTTCAATATTTCAAGAAATATTCCTTCCATGCACACAATCATATAAGAATGGCTAGCATTTATACAGAATGTTTACAAACTCCCATACTTATGTTATCTCATTTGATCCTCACAATAACCTTAGATTTAGATGCTATTACCTCCTCCATTTTACAGATGAGGAAACTGAGTCAGATAGATGTTAAGTGACTCCAGCATTCTATCCACTGTATCACCTTGATAGAGTAAGCAGGATCTGAGTTCAAATTCAACCTCAGAGACTTCCTAACTGTTGATTTGGATAAGTAGCTTCATTTCTATATGCCTCAATTTCCTCAGTTGTAAAATTGGGATGGTAATCTTATGTTATATATATTATAATCTTATATGTATATTGTGCATATGTGTGTATGTATGTATATACACAGAGGCAGAGAAAGAGAGAGAGATATAAAACATTTTAGAGGCAGCTTGATGACAGTGTATAGGAAACCAGGCTAGGCCACAGAAAGAACTAACTTTAAGTCTGGCCTCAGACATTCACCAGCTGTGTGACCCTCGGAAATCATTCAACCTCTGACTCAACTTGCTCATCTATAAAAGGGGAATAACAATATATCTCCCAGGTTTGTTGTGAGGATTGAATGAAAAAAAATTGTAAAGTGATCAGCACAGTGTCTGGCACATAGCACTATTTAAATGTTAGCTATTATTATCATATAATGTATACATACATGTACATAAATACATACACTTATGTATGTATGCTATATTTAAGCCAAATATGTGTGTATATGTATACATGTATTTTTCAGTCTATATGTATGTTTGTATGTGTATATCTATACATATGCACGTGTGTGTATATATACACATGGAGAGAGAAACAGGCCAAAAAAGAGAGAGGGGTAGAAGGATGGAGTGGGGTATAATAGATATAGAGAAATGAGAGAGAAGAGAGAGACAGAGACAGAGAGAGAATGAGAGAGACAGAGAGAGAGAAAGAGAGAGACAGAGAGAGAAACTGAAACTTAGTTCAGTCACCCAATTGGTTAAGCCCTACTGCCCCTCAGAACTCCTGAGTTCAAACTGTCTGCCAGCCTCAGCCTACCGCATTAAATGGAGTTATGGTTGTGCACCATTGTCCCTGGTCAACAACTTTTAAATTAGATGTCAGAATATATTCTTATAATCTCCAAATTATATGGAATAAAAAGTTTTCCACATACTGAAACCAAGGAGAAGAGATCAAAATGATGTGGGAGTAGCCTTGTCTGCTACTAGAGTTGTGCTGAGTACACTTTCAGTGAGCCTACAGAGGATGGATTGACATCCAAAAACGTTTATTTGACTACAAAGACAGATATTTTATCCACTTGTTACAACAGTTCAAACGCCATTCAATATAAGGGATAACAGCTAGATAGTAACTTATTGCCAGAACTATTTCTATCTTAACTCAATCGGGAAAGATGAGAAGAAAAAGATGTGATAATAGCAGCAACAGCCACTCACATGCTATAGACAGTTAGACTTTACAAAATACTTTCCTCACAACAACCTTGTGAATTAGGAGTTCGAGCATTATTACGCCCATTTCAAAAATGAGGAAGCTGAGTCTTGGAGAGGTCAACTCAATGAGCTAAGATCTGAATATAGAGCCTAGGTCTTCTGACTAGAAGTAGAGCTAGGTGGTATAGTGGTAGAGCAGTGGGACTGGCTGTCAAGAAGATTTGAGTTCATATCATATCTCATATACTTACTACGGACAGTTACATGGCACAGTGTATAGAGTACTGGGCCTTGAGTCAGGAACATTTGAATTCAAATCCACCCTCAAACACTGGCTAGCTGTATTTGGGCAAGTCACTGAACCCCTTTTGTCTCAGTTTCCTCATTTGAAAAATGAGCTAGATTAAGAAATAGCAAACCACTCCAATATCTGTCCAAGAAAACCCCAAATGAAATCATGCAGCGTCAGATATGACTGAAACAAATGAACAAAAATATTTACTAGCTGTGGGCAATGATTTAATCTCTGTTTGCCTAAGTTTCCTACACTGTAAAATGAGGATAATAACAACACCTACATACCAGGGTCATTGTGATGATAAATCGAAATAATATTTGTAAAGCACCTTGCAAGGGTTACTGTGCTGCATAAATGTTACCTATCATATTACCTGCAGGACTTTATATTACAATGTACTGTTTTACCTAATTGAAGATGATATATTGAACTTACAAATTAATCAACTCAGCTGCATTGTCCCAAAATTATTGGTCTTTTTCTTCCTCAACAAAAAATTATTTTTTTTTCATTCACTTGAAATACCTGCATGACAGACTCGATTTTCAGCTCCCTTTTGACCATGACAACAGCTTGTAAAATCTAAGTAATTTAGAGCATCAACACTGAATAGACATAACTTTCCAGTAGTATCAAAGGCTTATAATTAGTTCTAAAGTAGCTAGGATTAGAAGGAGTTGCTCACAGATCTGAGACTATCTCATTGGAATTTTTCTTTTATTATTTTAGTACTTTGAGATTTGGGATAATGAACACCTTCCAAACCACTTCAAAATTTCACCATAGAAAATACATGAAATGGTATTCTGATTTCTAAAGGAAACTCATTTAGAAGCTTATATTTCACATGAATCAAAAGATCCTAATATTTCTGGAGACAACATTGCAAGGGTGTTTGTTTGCTTGTTTGTTTCCTTTCATTTTTTAGTTCAAAAGTTTCCTAGTGATCCATTAAGAGATGTATTTCTTCTATTTTTTTCTACTAACTTTATCTCCCTTTTCCAGTTAACATACGGTACTCTTATGCTGTGTAACAGAAATAATTAATCAGCTGACAAAATGTCATTACAAAGAAAACATTTTTAAACTCTAGTTTGCTTTTTCTCTTTTCATTTATGAAGCATCAAACCAAATGGATATGTAGCAGATTTGGGAACAGAAACATAAACACTTAAATTATTAGGCTTGTTTACTAAACTTGGGCTTGTCAGGTGTAGATACACTTGTTTCCTGGATATCTTATTGAAAACAGATTTTGCTTTCATGATTGGAATTAAAAACTCCCTGCCTCTACTATTTATAGAAAAATTCCTTTATTTTCTTCATGTCTGACAATCATAATATTGGCAGGGGTCTCAAAAATCATTCTATCTAAACTATTCATTTTATTTGGGAAACTGAGGCAAGAGAAGGAAATGGACTTTCCTAATGATGCCCACTTTGTGAATGGCAGAGTCTGGGACAGAAAGGTCTTTTGTCTGGAATGTTCTTTCTACTGTGCCATGTAGTGTTTTGTACCTTGAGAAAATTATTCTTTCATTATGACCACATCTACCATCATTTATCAAGTGGTTTCAATACAAGGGAGCTAGATGGTAAAGTGAAAAAGTGCTGGGCCTGAAGTCACAAAGACCTAAGTTAAAATGTAATCTTAGATAATAACTAGTTGGGTCACCCTTTACAAGTCACTTAACCTCTGCCTGCCTCAGTTTTCTTACCTGTAAAATGAGAAAAATGATAACACCTACCATATGGACTTGTTGCAAGGACAAAACAAGATAACATTTGTAAAATTCTAAGCACAATGCCTGGAACTTACTAAGTACATAAACATGTTTTTTTTTTCCTCTCTCCCTGATTCCCTTTACTTTATATCAAATGCAGGAAACACAAAGAAGTACAGGTTGGAATGCATTATTAAATGGGTAGTAATGACTCATCCATTCAAGTTGTCCAGCTCTCCCTAATTTGAATGACATCCTTCCACTTGGACCTTCAGAGACCACAACGGAGATAATCCTTTTAGCTTTGGAACTCCATCCTGGAACTGAGCAGTCTTAATTGGACAATAAGTGAGTGAATGAGAGAATATAAAATCAAAGAGGTTCCCGAACTTATTTGGCTTACCA
Source organism: Trichosurus vulpecula (assembly GCF_011100635.1). NCBI lineage: Eukaryota > Metazoa > Chordata > Mammalia > Diprotodontia > Phalangeridae > Trichosurus > Trichosurus vulpecula. The sequence continues at coordinate 106,604,830 of NC_050581.1, read as the reverse complement.
TCCCCTTTTCAAAAACATAAAATTATTCAGTGCCCTGCAGGAAATCTACTTTCTTTAACCTTTTAATTTTTTTTTAATTTGCATCATTTCAAAAGGTATTATATATATATATATATATATATATATATGTATGTATGTATGTATATATATATATATTAATGATGCATCATGCACTTAATAATTTATTCTAAATTTGTGTTTTTTTCCTGAATTGAAATTTTGATGATGCAATACTGTATCACATAACAATACAATATCATACTGTAAACAAATAATTACATAGACATATTCCTGCCTATGCATGCTGAACTTCCAGACAATGCATGGTATGCTAGCCTGCCAACACTTAATTGTTAAGACTTGTCAGTGGACTTGACCACTGATCAGTTATAACTTCAATTTTGTGTGTTTATTTGGAAAAATAATGAAATCACTTTGACTTTAACTCTGTTATATAACAGATGAAACATGTACCAATGGTTTTTCAAAATTTTCTTCTCTTGTTTATACTTCCACTGACCCTTTATAACATCCCCCAATTGCACCTTAGGATACTACCAAACCCCCCCCCAATATTTCCAGTGCCCCCCAGGGACAGTATTGCTCACTTTGGGAGCCTATGAACCAAAGCAATGCAGTCAAATAGTGAATAGAATGATGGTTTTGAAGTCAGGAAGACCTGAAAAAAATTGACCTCAGACATTTGGCACTATCTCTGTAAGCTTAGCAAATCACTAAACTCTTTCTGACTCAGTTTCCTCAGCTAGAAGGTGGGGATTATAATATGACCTACCTCACAGGGCTATTGTGAGGATCAAATGAAATATAATATGTAAAGCATTTTGCAAGCCTGAAAACTCTGTGTGGTTTTTTTGTCATTGTTATTCAGTTGTTTCAGTTGTATCCTGAGTATTTGTGACCCAGTTTGGGATTTTCTTGGCAAAGATACTGGAGTAGTTTTGCTATTTATTTCTCAGCTCACTTTACAAAGAAACTGAGGCAAATAGCATTAAGTGACTTTCCCAGGGTCACAAAGTTAGTGTATGAGGCTGGATTTGAACTCAGGTAAACCTGACTCCAGGCCACAGGGCCACCTCACTGCCTAAAAGATTCTCTACATAAAAACAATTTTGAAGAGGTAAGATTTGAGGAAGCAATGCATTAATAGACTAGTTTTACAACAAATCAACCAGTTTGAAACATGGTCACTATCACCATTCAATCCTGCTCATATTTAAACTTGGGTTTATCTTGGACTCTTTCATTTTGTTCATCCCTCTGAACCAGAGGTGGCAGACATGGGCCACACTCATCTTATAGGACTTCTGAGTGGAGCTAGAACCAGGTTAAAATATTGGAAATATTTAACAAAATTAATAAAAATACAGCAAAACATTATATTTTAGAACTAAGTCAATATGTGACCTACAAGTATCCTTATGTACAGTTCAGTGACCTCTGTTTTGTTTTGTTTTTTTATCTGATTCCACTGCTCTAGACCAATCAGTTTCCAAGTTCTGTCACTATGACAACAACAAATTTTCTCCACTTTTATCATTGCCACCCTAGTTCAGGCTGTCATGGCCTCTCCTCTGAACAAACACAGTAGCCACTAATCGGTTCTCTCCATTTCCAGTCCTTACTCCAGACAAACTGACAAAAGAATCTTTCTAAGTTGCAGGTCTCAGCATATCATTCACTCCTCTGGTCAAAAACCTTTTTTGTGTCTCATTACTTTTAGGATACAAATTCCTCATGAAACAGTTAAAACCTTACACAGTGTGTCTCCAGGCTACATCTCCAGATTCCTTTCATATTATTCCCCTTCATATGTTACCGCCAAACTGACCAACTGATTGTTCCTACACCAGCTCATAAATATCAGTGCTAGGATTTGTAACTGGGTTTTCAGACTCCACATTTGAGGCTCCATCCATTATACCACCTTCAATAAGACTGAAAATATTTTTGAATATGCAGTTTTTAAAAGACTAGCAAAAAGTTAAGTATTGCAGAGAGAGATTTCTTCTCTATTGAATTGATCTGTATGCTGAATAATACACATTCAAAAGAACAAGTCTAGATATGGCCTTATCAGGTAGAGTATAGAGAGATCATAACCTCTCTTGTTCTATTGAATAGTCTATGTCCCCATAAAACCTCCCTTTGTTTTAGTCACCCTGCAGCTTTGGTTATAGAGAGGGATAAATACCATCTACTCAGTACTGGTAGGACAACAACTGGGCTATTGTGTTCAGTTCTCACTGCTACATTATAGAAGAATAGGTAAATGAATGAGTTTGTCCAAAGGAATATAAACAGGATAGTGAGGGAAATAGAACCCATAACAAACAAGAACTCATCAAAGGAAGTGGAGATACCTAGCAAAGAGAAGATTTAGGAGGCACATAATAGCTAACTTCACCAACTATTTTCTGGTTGGCTCCAAATTGCAAAACTGGATTAAAAGGGCAGAGATTTCAATTTTTAGCCTGAGGAAAGGAGATTTAAAAAAATAACTTTTATATTAGAATTATCTCCAAGTGCAACAAGCTGCTTTGGAAGAAAAGTGGGCCCCTTCCCTACAGATTTCCAAGCAGAGGCTGGTGACTGCTTCTCAGTAATGATGTAGAAGGGATTCATATTCAAACATAGGTTGGACTAAAATGACTTTGAGATCCCTTTTATCTCTGAACTTCTGTGATTATTATTATGTGTATTTCAGAGGCTAAACAACTTGTTTGAGCATCATGTATTTAGTTAATGTAAGAGTTAGGATTCAAACCGAAATCATAAGACTCCAAACTTAGCATTGCTTCCACTTATATGATAGAAATTAAACTTCTGGTTTGACCAGTTTTAATGGAATACTTGAAATGTGAGACAATCATTTCTAGATTCCTACTGTCATAACATACTGGTTTGTTTTTCAGAAATAAGGTAACAAATGCTCAATTGAGAATAAGAAAAAAGGTCATATCTCAAGGAATAAATTAATTTCTCAAAAACCTATAATGTCCAGTGAAAACTGACAGTCATTTTTATTTAACTTTTTTTTGCTTTGAATTATCCAATGTATAGATCTTCTTAATAGATAATAGCAGGAAGACAAAATCCACATTAGATTTAAGCAAACACAGCACCTAACTTCTTATTGATGGTCATAAAGGATGTATCATAAAATATTGTAATCATTATTTCACTATTTGTAGTAATAATTTGTAATTATCTGTAACATCTTAAAATTATTTGTAATTATTATTAAACTATTTTTAATAATTTACTCTGGCATTGGAATTAATGAGTCTGGGTACAAATGCCACTCTGACACTTCCTAGATTGTGCAGAGGACAGTTAGTTATCTAGTTTGACTAAAACATAGAGTTTATAAAATATCAAATAAGTCTAGAGAGCTAGACTAGAGGTGGGCTGAAATGGGTTTTGGCTATTTTGAAAAGTTTCTATCTTATCTTAAGAGCATCAGGGAGTCACATAAGTGTTTTGAGCAATGGAATGATATGATCAAACCTTTACCATAGAAAGATTATTATTGATTAGCTACAGGGAGGGTCATTAACCACAGCTCCTTTTTTTTGTTTTCTATCTTACACTATTCATTCACATTGAGCCAGCAGTCCACCTAACCCCCTCAGATTTTTCTACCTGAACTGTTATCTAGCTATTCCAGGAGCAATATTCAATTATTCCATATATTAGGTTGAAAATTCTTGCCATAGTTGTAAATTACCTGAATATTTCTCATTTTTTTATTCCTTTACAGCTAAAGAATATAGTAAATGGGTTTCACAGACTAAGTTCTATGTTATTTCTGTCAAAAAATACACACACACGTATATGATATACATATATGTTGTATATACTTATATGTACTCATATATTTTCTATATACACATACATAATCATATCTGTGTGTATGTATACACATACTTATATATCTGTGTGTGTGTATATGTATCCATTTATAATCCTTGAGAAGGCTTTTTGGTCTAGATTGCCCTAGGGAGAGCCATCAACAAGTTACTATCTAGGAAAAAAAAAGTGTTAAATTAGCAAATATAAGCTCAATTAATTATCCTACAGTTTAAGCTGATTTTCAAAATTCTGGCCTCAGGGCAGAGTCAAGATGGCAGCTGGTAAGCAGGGACTAGAGTGAGCTCCGTACCGAGTCCCTCCAAAAACCTATAAAAAATGGCTCTGAACCAATTCTAGAATGGCAGAACCCACAGAACAGCAGAGGGAAGCAGGGCTCCAGCCCAGGACAGCCTGGATGGTCTCTGGGTGAGGTCTATTCCACACGGAGCTGGGAGCTGGGAACAGAGTGGAGCAGAGCCCAGCCTGAGTGGTGTGGAACAACCAAACTTGGAGTCAGGTGGATGGGGCCCCTAGCGCCCTGAATATGTGAGCTGCGGCAGTTACCAGACCCCTTGACCCACAAACACCAAAGACTGCGGAGAAGGTTAGTGCGAAAAGGTGCGGGAGTGGAAGGAGTTCGTGGTTCGGCTTCCAGCCCCAGGAGCAGCGGAGGTGGGGCAGCTAAAGTTGCTGCTGCTTCTGGCCCCAGGCCCACCTGGTGGGAGGAATTAAGTGGCAGATCAGAGCAGGAGTGCAACAGCCTGCTGAAGATCTAAGCCCAGCCCGGGCTGGGGGTTCTTGGGGAAGGAGTAGTGCGGGTCTGACAGAGCTGGCACCTCCCCCCCAAACGTGGAACATAGAACTCATTAGTCTACAAGCAGTCATACCCCGCTGAAAAACTCAAGGGTCAAGTTAATTGGTTGGGAATATGGCCAGGCAGCGAAAATGCACCCAGATTCAGTCTCAGATTTTGGATTCTTTCTTTGGTGACAAAGAAGACCAGAACATACAGCCTAAAGAAGACAACAAAGTCATAGAGCCTACAACAAAAGCCTCCAAGAAAAACATGAACTGGCCCCAGGCCATGGAAGAACTCAAAAAGGATTTGGAAAAGCAAGTTAGAGAAGTAGAGGAAAAATTGGGAAGAGAAATGGGAAGTATGCGAGAAAACCATGAAAAACAAGTCAATGACTTGCTAAAGGAGACCCAAAAAAATACTGAAAAATACACTGAAGAAAACAACACCTTAAAAAACAGACTGACTCAAATGGCAAAAGAGCTCCAAAAAGCCAATGAGGAGAAGAATGCCTTGAAAAGCAGAATTAGCCAAATGGAAAAGGAGGTCCAAAAGACCACTGAAGAAAATACTACTTTAAAAATTAGATTGGAGCAAGTGGAAGCTAGTGACTTGATGAGAAATCAGGATATTATAAAACAGAACCAAAAGAATGAAAAAATGGAAGACAATGTGAAATATCTCATTGGAAAAACCCCTGACCTGGAAAATAGATCCAGGAGAGATAATTTAAAAATTATTGGACTACCTGAAAGCCATGATCAAAAAAAGAGCCTAGATACCATCTTTCAAGAAATTATCAAGGAGAATTGCCCTGATATGCTAGAGCCACAGGGCAAAATAGAAATTGAAAGAATCCATCGATCGCCTCCTCAAATAGATCCCAAAAAGAAATCTCCTAGGAATATTGTTGCCAAATTCCAGAGCTCCCAGATCAAGGAGAAAATACTGTAAGCAGCCAGAAAGAAACAATTTGAGTATTGTGGAAACACAATTAGAACAACCTAAGATCTAGCAGCTTCTACATTAAGAGATCGAAGGGCTTGGAATGCGATATTCCGGAGGTCAATGGAGCTAGGATTAAAACCTAGAATCACCTACCCAGCAAAACTGAGTATCATGTTCCAAGGCAAAATATGGATTTTCAGTTAAATAGAGGACTTTCAAGCTTTCTCAGTGAAAAGACCAGAACTGAATAGAAAATTTGACTTTCAAACACAAGAATCAAGAGAAGTATGAAAAGGTAATCAAGAAACAGAAATTGCAAGAGACTTACTAAAGTTGAACTGTTTTGTTTACATTCCTACATGGAAAGACCTCAGCATTAGGGTATTTGCAGGGAATATGCATATATATATATATATATATATATATATATATATATATGTATATATGTATATATATGTTTATGTATATATATAAGTGAATGTGTATGTATGTATATATCTATGTGTATATGTATGTATGTGTATATATATATGTTTATATATATGTGTATATATATACATATATGTAAAAGAGAGAGAGCAGACACAGGGTGAGTTGAAGATGAAGGGAAGATATCTAAAAGAAATAAAATGAAATTAAGGGATGAGAGAGCAACATACTGAGAGAGGGAGATAGGGAGAGATAGAATGGGGTGGATTATCTCGCCTAAAGGTGGCAAGAGGAAGCAGTTCTGTGGGAGGAGGGGAGAGGGCAGGTGAGGGGGGAATGAGTGAACCTTGCTCTCATCAGATTTGGCCTGAGGGGGAATACCATACATACTCAGTTGGGTATCTTACCCCACAGGAAAGAAGAGGGAGGAAGATAAATAAAAATAAAAGCGGGGGGATGATGGAGGGGAGGGCAGATGGGGGTGGAGGTAATCAAAACAAACACTTTGGAAAGGGGACAGGGTCAAGGGAGAAAATTCAATAAAGCAGGATGGGTTGGGAAGGAGCAAAATGTAGTTAGCCTTTCACAACATGAGTATTGTGGAAGGGTTATACATAATGATACATGTGTGGCCTAGGTTGAATTGCTCGACTTCTTAGGGAGGGTGGGTGGGAAGGGAAAAGGGGAGGGAATTTGGAACTCAAAGTTTTAAAATCAGATGTTCAAAAACAAAAAGTTTTTGGCATGCAACTAAAAAATAATATACACAGGCAATGGGGCTTAGAAATTTATCTTGCCCTACAAGAAAGGAAGGGAAATGGGGATGAGAGGAGAGGGGGGTGATAGACGGGAGGGCTGACTGTGGAACAGGGCAACCAGAATATATGCCATCTTGGAGTGGGGGGGAGGGTAGAAATGGGGAGAAAATTTGTAATTCAAACTGTTGTGAAATTCTGGCCTCATTTTCACTTAATAAACATTCTAGAGGACAAACTCCTACCATATCCATGAAAGTCCTAATTTACTCTATATATACATGACATAAACCAAGGATAGACTGATATATTTTACACAAATACACATGCATCAATTTGGATGCACTAATCCTAAGCATTTACTTTCTTTATCTCCAATATGTAAAAAGCTTAAAAAAATCAGACAGTCTTTAATGAGTTCTGTCTAAAAATGAATAATTTTTAGTATAAATCCATAAAAGTATTTACAATGTCAACTGCTTATAAAATTACTATTTCCCCCTGGCTTCTGGGGACCAAAAACTATTAAACTGTTATTAAGCTGTAGAAGCTTGATCTTGTAGAAGGAAGCATACTATGCTTAGGCAATTGACTTGGTCAAATGAACCTTAAACTGAGCAAAGAACTAATGTTGATTTAAATGTACAGATGAGAAATGTCCATCAAAACACTAATTCTAAATTGTATTTTATACATAATATAATTATAAAATACATTATATTACACACATATGTGTATATACATATATACATATATACACATATGTATATATACAGAGAGAGAGAGAATTGTACTACATTTTCTAAAGAATGAAATAGAACTTGATTTAATTTGAAGCTTTGTTCACACAGCAAAGTGGCATGGATACTTGCCTTTTATTATGAATAAAGAAACAAGTCAATAGTGATCCAACACAAATAGGCCTATAATCACAATAGTAACAATATTAATATTTTATAAGGGGATGGAGCCGAGATGGCAGAGTACAGGCAGCAGCCAGTTGGACTTTCTCAACATTCGCCTCCAAACAACTTTACAACAACAATTCAAGTCAAATTTGGGATCCTAGTGACAATGAAAGGTCAGAGGAAAACATTTTCTCCTGACTAAGAAAATTTAGAATGTTAGCAGAATTCTGTGACACATGGATGGGAACCAGCTTGGAGTATTTCAATAGCACCAGCAATGGGCCAGCAGGCACTTGTGATAGTGGCAGCAGTAGTAGCAGCAATTTAAAGGACCTCTCATCCCAGACATTTAAGGTTGTTGTGACAAGCGGTAAGAAAGAGATTACAGAGCATCCTTTGTTGCCACTGGGTGCAGCTACTACTAATTGGCAACTCTATTGCCCATGAGCAGTTCTGGGTTGCAGTTCTAAAGCAGAGAGAGTGTTAGTACTTGATTTGTGGCTGCAAGCGGGAAAGGAGCCCTTTCTAAGTGAACTCCAGAGCACAGACCAGGAGAGCAGTGACCATACCTCTTCCCAGATTATACCCCTTCAGAAGCACTGAAAACCTGTAGATTCCCAAAACTATCTCTGAAAATAGCAGCATGAAAAAGCTTGAAACTTGGGTCAGTGCCTCCATACCCAACTTTGTCATAAACTTCAAAATCAAGAAATAGTCTAGAAAAATGGGCTAACACAAAGAAAAGACTTGACCACTAAAACTCACTATGGTGGCAAGGAAGACCAAGACATAAACTCAGAAGATGACAAAGCCTCAAAGAAAAATGATAATTGTACACAAGACTAACCATAATTCCTAGAAGAGTTTATAAAAAAGAAGTAAAGGTGGTAGGGGAAAATTGGAAAAAGAAATGAAAGTGGTAGAAGAAAATTATGAAAAGAGAATTAACAGCTTGGTAAAAGAGGCAGAAAAATTGAAGAAAATAACACCTTAAAATAGTAAAATAGGCACAAAAATTAAATGAAGAAATGAACTCCTTAAAAAGCAGAATAGGCCAAATGGGGAAAGAGTTATAAAATCTCACTGAAGAAAATAATTTCTTAAAAATTAGAACTGGGGAATTGGAAAGTAACGTCTCCATGAGACATCAAGAAATGATGAAACAAAGTCAAAAGATTGGGGAAAAATACATAAGAAAATATGAAATATATTACCAGAAAAACAAATGATAAGGAAAATGGACTGTGGAGAGATAATTAAGACTTATTGTACTACATGAAAACCATGATAAATTAAAGAGTTTAGATATCATATTCAAGAAATTTTCAAGGAAAACAGCTTCTAGAAGCTAGATCCAAAGGGTAAAATACAAATTAAAAGAATCTACTGATCACCTTGTGAAAGTAATTCCAAAATAAAAAGTCCAAGGAACGTTTTAACCAAATTCCAGAGCTTCCACGTAGGGATAAAATATTGCAAGCAACCAGAAAGAAATGATTCAAATGTTATGGAACCACAGTCAGGATCACATTGGTTTTAGTAGCTTCCATATTAAATTACTGGAGTGCCTGGAATATAATAATCCAGAGGACAAAGAATTTAGGATTACAACCATATCTAACCTACCCAGCAAAACTGAGAATAGTCTTAAAGAGAAAAAAAAAATGGAAATTTAATGAAAAAGTGGCCTGACAAGCATTTCTGATAAAAAAAATCTGAGATGAATAAAAAATTTTACATTCAAACTGAAAAATCAAGAGAAACATGAAAGGTAAACAAGAAAGAAAAATCGTAAGGACTCAAGATTAAATTGTTTAAAATCCATTATGCAGTAATGGTACATGTAACTCCAAAATATTTATCATTATTCGGGCAGTTAGAAGAAGTCTACATAGACGGATGACATGGGTGTGAGTCAATTATTCTAGGACAATCTCAAAAAATGAAGGAGGGAGGAAGAGGTATTCACTGAGAGAAGGGAAAGATAGAACGGAGAAGTTTTCTCACATAAAAGAAATGTACAAGAAAGACTTTTTATAATGGAGGAGAAAATGGTAGGCAATGTTTAAACCTCACTTTCATCAGAATTGTCTCAGAGAGAAGAATATCTATCTATCTATGTATCTGTCTATCTATCTATCTATCTATCCCTGAGTAGGATATATAAATCTATCATAGGGATATAAGAAGGGAAGGGGATAAGAGATACAAGGTTGGGGGAGAGCATGATAAAGAGGAAAGTGGGTTAAGTGAGGCATTGATCAGAAGCAAATGACTTTTAAGAAGTGATAGGATAATGAGAGAGGGAGAGAGGGAGAGAGAGAGAGAGAGAGAGAGAGAGAGAGAGAGAGAGAGGAGGATAAAGAGAAGAAAAAAGGATAAAGGTTTAGTAATCACAACTGTGAATGTGAATGGGATGAGATCACTAATGAAAAAGTTAACAGAATGGATTACAAAGCAAAATCCAACAATTTGTTGCTTAAACGAGACACATTTGAAACAGAAAGATTTACACAGAGTTCAAATAAAGTACTGGAGAAAAATCTGTTATGTTTCATTCAGCTAAAGTAAAATAAAAAAGCCAGAGTAACAATCACAACCTCAGAGGAAAAAAAAAGCCAAAGAAGTCCTAATTAAAAGAGATCATCAGGGAAACTACATTTCGCTAAAAGGTACTATAGACAATAAAGAAATATATATATATATATATATATATATATATATATATATATATATATATAAATATAGCAAGTTGGGGGCGGAGCCAAGATGGCCGCATGAAGGCAGCCTCTTACCTGAGCTCTCTCACAAGGTCTGTCAGATTCCCATAAAAAAGTGAATTTGAGCAGATTTGAGAGAGTCAGAAACCGCGAGCAGTCTGCGTGGGGCAAATTTCCGAGCCGGGAGAGTTTGAAAGGCCGGAGGAACGAACCTGCAGGCTCGGAGAGTGCTCGGTGCGGAGCTGCTCCAGACCAAGGCGGAAGCGGCTGGCCGGGAAATCCACGTGGGAGACAGGCTGGGAGAAAGCTGGGCGCCTGAAACCGGCGGAGATCCCCAGGCCTCCCAACACAGGACGGCAGTCTCTGGGAGCGACGAGAGGCAGCACAACGCCACCAGCCGTGAAAACACCCAGCCCTGACGCTTGCAAAAACCCAGGAACTCAGCTTCTTGAACTTCCGGAAGACTCAATGGCCAGGTAACCGGCTCTAACCCCTCCCCCCCTCACCCAGAGAATTCATCGGGAAAAAAAAAAAGAGAACTGAAACAGAGGAGAGAGTAGCAGGGCTTCACAGGACAAATACTAGAAGCTCATTAGTCCCAGAGGGGAAGAGTCGGCAGGGGGCCAAGCCAGGAGCCCAGATGTAATCTTGCTCCCCCAGGGGAAGCGCCAGTCATCAGCTCAAACAACAAACAGCTGAGACCATTGCTGAAAAGCAAGTGCTGGAGAGCACCCACAGGGAGTGAGACGCCAGGGAGCCAGACCCCTCCCCCACACCTCAGGAAACTGAAGGTTATAATTCTAGACTCACAACCCCCAGAATAAGAAAGCTGGGACAGAAAGCCCTGAGATCCACAGATAGAAATTCGTTGTAAAGCCAGCAAAAGGCAAACCAACATGAAGAAGAACACAAAAAAACCGAGGACAATAGATTCTTTTTATGGAGACAGGCAGGATCAAAATATCGACATAGAAGAAGATAGCAATGACACGGTAGATACATCAGATACCTCAAAAGCTAATATGATCTGGTCTCCAACCCAAAAAGCACTGCTGGAAGAGCTAAAAGAGGATTTTAAAAACCAAATTAGGGAGGTAAAAGAAAACATGGAAAAAATGGAAAAGTCCCTAAAGAATAAGATTGGCGAAATGGCTATGGAGATTCAGAATCTAGAGAGAGAAAAGGACACCCTGAGAGGTGAAATCAACCAATTGAAAATGGAGGCTCAAAAGCAAAATGTAAACACTAACTCATTCAAAATTAGACTTGAGCAAATAGAAGCTAATGAATCTATGAGGCATCAAGAAGTAATAAAACAAAACGTAAAGAATGAAAAAATAGAAAAAAATGTGAAATATCTGATTGGCAAAACTACTGACCTGGAAAATAGATCCAGGAGAGACAATTTGAGAGTTATTGGTCTACCGGAAATCCACGATGAAAAAAGGAGCCTTGACAGTATCTTCGAAGAAATTATCAAAGACAACTGCCCAGAGGTCCTAGAACCAGAGGGCAAAATAGTCATTGAAAGAATTCACCGATCACCCCCTGAAAGAGATCCCAAACTGAAAACACCAAGAAATATTATAGCCAAATTTCAGAGCTATAAACTCAAGGAGAAAATACTGCAAGCAGCCAAAAAGAAGCAATTCAAATATCGTGGAACTACAGTCAGGATCACGCAGGATCTCTCAGCTTCCACATTAAAAGACAGGAGAAATTGGAATATGATATTCCGAAGGGCAAAGGAGCTGGGACTACAACCAAGGATCAACTACCCAGCAAAACTAAGCATAATTTTCCAGGCAAGGCGATGGACATTCAATGAAATAGGGGAATTCCAGACCTTCCTGATGAAAAGGCCAGAACTCAATGGAAAATTTGATCTCCAAATACAAACCTCAAGAGAGACATAAAAAGGTAACCAGGGGGAAAAACCCCACAAACTTCATTAACCAATAAGGTTAGGTTGTTTACATCTTTATGTGGGATTATATCATCTTATGTATGTTTTTTATGTATATATATATATATATATATATATATATATATATATATACATATACATATACATATATAAGTCATTCTTGTGAATGGTACAACTATTGTGACAAATGAAAGGGATATACATAGGTTGTGAATGCCTGTATAAATTAAGTGATGTAAAGATATAAAATATAAATAAGAGATATAAAGGGAGGGCTATGAGGGAAGTGGTAAGGAGGTTGTAGAAAAGGGTAAATTACACCAAAGGAAGTGGCAAAAAAACATATTATAGTAGAGGGAAAGAAGGGAGGGAGAAGAGCAGTATTTGAGCTTTACTGTCATCTGATCTAGTTCAAGAAGGGAATGACATACTCTGATAAGTTTAGAAATCTAACTTGTCCTACGGGAAGTGGGAGGGAAAGGGGGGAAAAAGGGAGGGGGGAGGGCAGAAGGAAGAGGAGAAGTAGCAAGTGGGTAACGGTAAGATAAGGGAGGGGAATAAAGAGGGAGGGTTAACTGAGGAAATCGGCGGTCAAAAGCAAAACTTTGTTGGGGAGGAGAAGGGGAAAGGGAGAAATAAAAGCATAAACAGGGGGAATTAGGATGGAGAAAAAGACACAGATAGAAATCATAACCCTGAACGTGCAGGGAATGAACATTCTCACAAAACAGAAGCAGATAGCAGAATGGATTAAAAACCATAATCCTACAATATGCTGTTTACAAGAAACGCATCTGAAACAGGGGGATACACATAGGGTTAAGGTAAAAGGCTGGAGTAAAATATATTGTGCCTCAGCTAAAGTAAAAAAAGCAGGTGTAGCAATCCTAATCTCAGACAAAGCAAAAGTAAAGATAGATCTAATTAAAAGAGATAAGGAAGGACATTATATCCTGCTAAAAGGCTCCATAAACAATGAAGCAATATCATTGCTTAACATATATGCACCAAGTGGTAAGGCATACAAATTCTTAGAGGAGAGGTTAAGGGAGTTACAGGAAGAAATAGACAGCAAAACTATAATATTGGGAGACCTCAACCTCCCCCTTTCTGAACTTGATAAATCTAACCTCAAAATAAATAAGAAAAAAGTTAAGGAGGTAAACAGAATTTTAGAAAAGGCACATATGATAGACCTCTGGAGAAAACTGAATGGGGATAAAAAGGAATATACTTTCTTCTCAAAAGTACATGGCACATACTCAAAAATTGACCATGTACTAGGGTATAAAAACCTCACAATCCAGTGCAGAAAAGCAGAAGTAGTCAATGCATCCTTTTCAGATCATGATGCAATAAGAATCATTTTTAATAAAGTACCATGGAAAAATAAGCTAAAAACTAATTGGAAACTAAATAATTTAATTCTAAAGAGTGAGTGGGCCAAAGATCAAATCAGAGAAACAATTAATAATTTCATTCAAGAGAATGACAATAATGAAACAACATACCAAAACTTATGGGATGCAGCAAAAGCAGTTCTTAGGGGAAGTTTTATATCTCTAAGTGCCTACATGAATAAAATAGAGAAAGAGGAGATCAATGATCTGGGCATACAGCTGAAAAAGCTAGAAAAAGAGCAAATTGAAAACCCCCAATTAAATACCAAATTAGAAATACTGAAAATCAAAGGAGAGATTAATAAAATTGAAACCAAGAAAACTATTGAATTAATAAATAAAACAAAGAGCTGGTTTTATGAAAAAACCAATAAAATTGACAAACCTTTGGCCAATTTGATTAAAAAAAAGAAAGAAGAAAATCAAATTACCAGTATAAAAAATGAAAAGGGTGAGGTCACCTCTAATGAAGAGGAAATCAAAACAATAATTAGGAATTATTTTGCCCAACTGTATGCCCATAAATTTGACAACCTTAGAGACATGGATGAATATCTACAAAAACATAAACTGCCCAGACTAACAGAGAAGGAAGTGAAATTTCTTAATGACCCCATATCAGAAAAAGAAATTGAGCAGGCCATCAACGAACTCCCTAGGAAAAAATCTCCAGGGCCAGATGGTTTTACATGTGAATTCTATCAAACATTTAAAGAACAACTAATTCCAATACTTTGTAGACTATTTGGGAAAATAGGTGAAGAAGGAGTCCTACCAAATTCTTTTTATGACACAAATATGGTACTAATACCCAAACCAGGTAGAGTTAAAACAGAGAAAGAAAATTATAGACCAATTTCTCTAATGAATATTGATGCAAAAATTTTAAATAAATATTAGCAAAAAGATTGCAGCAACTCATTACGAGAATAATACACCATGACCAGGTAGGATTTATTCCAGGAATGCAAGGCTGGTTCAATATTAGGAAAACTATTAGCATAATTGACCATATCAACAACAAAACTAGCAGAAACCATATGATCATCTCAATAGACGCAGAAAAAGCCTTTGACAAAGTACAACACCCATTCCTATTAAAAACACTAGAAAGCATAGGAATAAGGGGAACCTTCCTCAAAATTATAAATAGCATCTACCTAAAACCATCAACAAGCATTATTTGTAATGGGGATAAACTAGATGCATTCCCAATAAGATCAGGGGTGAAACAAGGATGTCCATTATCACCCCTATTATTCAATTTGGCTCTAGAAACATTAGCTGTAGCAATAAGAGAAGAAAAAGAAATTGAAGGAATTAGAATAGGAAAAGAAGAAACTAAATTATCACTTTTGCAGATGATATGATGATTTATCTAGAGAATCCTAGAGAATCAAGTAAAAAACTACTTGAAATAATAAACAACTTTAGCAAAGTTGCAGGATATAAAATAAACCCACATAAATCCTCAGCATTCCTATACATTACTGACAAAGCCCAACAGCAAGAGATAGAAAGAGAAATTCCATTCAAAGTTACTGAAGGCACTATAAAATATTTGGGAGTCTATTTGCCAAGACAAACCCAGGGCCTATATGAACATAACTATGAAACACTTTTCACGTGAATAAAATCAGATCTAAATAAATGGAGAAATATCACTTGCTCATGGTTAGGCCGAGCTAATATAATAAAAATGACAATTCTACCTAAATTAATCTATCTATTCAGTGCCATACCAATCGAACTACCAAAAAATTTTTTTACCGAACTGGACAAAATAATAACAAAATTCATTTGGAAAAACAAGAGGTCTAGAGTATCTAGGATATTAATGAAAAGACATGCTAGAGATGGTGGTTTAGCCACACCAGATATTAAACTGTACTACACAGCAGCAGTCATCAAAACTGCCTGGTACTGGTTAAGAAACAGGGGTGTGGATCAGTGGAATAGGATAGGTACACAAGTAGGTGAAATCAACAAGTTTAGCAATCTACTCTTTGATAAACCCAAAGAAGCCAGTTTCTGGGCTAATAATTCACTATTTCACAAAAACTGTTGGGAAAATTGGAAAATGGTAGGGAAAAAACTGGGCATAGACCAATATCTTACACCATATACCAAAATAAAGTCAAAATGGGTTCATGATTTAGGAGTAAAAGTTGATACTCTAAGTAATTTGGGAAAGCAAGGAATAGTTTACTTATCAGATTTGTGGAAAAGTAAAGAATTCATGACCCAACAAGAGATAGAGAGCATGACAAAATGCAAAATGGATAATTTTGATTATGTCAAATTGAAATGTTTTTGTACAAAAAAAGCCAATGCAACAAGAATTAGGAGGGAAGCAGAAAATTGGGAGAAAATCTTTGCAACTAGTATCTCTGATAAAGGCCTCATCTCTAAAATATACAGGGAGCTAAGCCAAATATATAGGAATACAAGCCATTCCCCAATTGAGAAATGGTCAAAGGATATGAACAGGCAGTTTTCAGAGGAAGAAATTAAAGCTATCTACAGGCATATGAAAAAATGCTCTGGATCGCTGCTGATTAGAGAAATGCAAATCAAAACAACTCTTAGATACCACATCTCTCCTGTCAGATTGGCTAAAATAACAAATCAGGAGAATGATAAATGCTGGAAAGGATGTGGGGAAATTGGAACATTGTTGCATTGCTGGTGGAGTTGTGAGCTGATCCAGCCATTTTGGAGGGCGGTGTGGAACTATGCCCAAAGGGCTATAGAAATGTTCATACCCTTTGACCCAGTAATACCACTTCTAGGGTTGTATCCCAAAGAAATCATGCAAGCGGGAAAAGGACCCATATGTACAAGAATATTTATAGCAGCTCTCTTTGTGGTAGCCAAGAATTGGAAAGCAAAGGGATGCCCATCAATTGGGGAACGGCTGAACAAGCTGTGGTATATGAAGGTGATGGAATGCTATTGTGCCATAAGAAATGGGGATGATGCAGACTTCATAACAACCTGGAAAAACCTACACGACATAATGCTGAGTGAGCGGAGCAGAGCCAGGAGAACGTTGTGCACAGCCACAGATATGTGGATTCCGTGAGGACCAACCCTGACATACTGTGCTTCTTTCAGCAACCTAAAGGGGCAAGGACAACTCCAGGGGACTCACGATGGAGAATGCTATCTTCATTCAGAGAAAGAACTGCGAAGTTTGAATACAGACTGAGGCACACTACATGCTCGCCTTTTCTGCTTCTCTTTTGTTTTTGTCTTTGGGGGTTTTTTTTGTTTGTTTTTTTTTTTTTGGTTCTGTTTCTTCTTTCTCATGATTCATTCCATTGGTCAAAATTCTTCTCCACGACTTGACTAGAGCATAAATTAATTCAATGCGAAGTTATACATGACAGTTATATGAGACTTCATGCCGTCTTGGGGAGGGAGGGGGGAGGGAGGGGAGAAAAACTGGAACTCAAAACTATGTAGAACCGTGTGTGGTAAATTAAAAATAAATAAAACACCTTTAAAAAAATATTAATTGTACACGTATAGCCTATATCAGATTGCTTGCTGTCTTGAGGAGGGGGGAGAAGAGGGAGGAAAGGAGAAAAAAATTTGGAACTCAATATGTTGAAAACTATCTTTACATGTAATTGGAAAAAATAAAATACTATTAAGCAGGGGGGAAAAAAAATATAGCAAGTTGCTAAAGGCCTCATTTCTCAAATATATATGGAACTGAGTCAAATTTATAAAAATAAGAGCCATTCCGAAATTGATAAATGGTCAAGGGATAGAAACAGGCAGTTCATAGAAGATATAAAAGGTCTAAAAGATATGAAGGTCAAATAAAAATGCTCTAAATCACTATAGATCTGAGAAAAGTGCATTACAACAACTCTGAGCTATCACTTCAAACTTATCAGAAGTGATGTATGCTTGAGGGAAAATAGGTAAAATAATATAGTGTTGGTTCAGTTTGAACTGGTCTAATAATTCTGGAGAACAATCTGGAACTGTGTCCAAAGGGCTTTTAGCCTAAAAAACCCTTTGACCCCATAATACTACTATTAGGTCTGTACCTCAAAGAAATCAAAGAAAAAGGAAAAGAACCCACATGCACAACAATAATTATAATAGCTTTTAATGGCAGAGAATTGGAAATTGAAGGGGCACACATCAATTGGGGAATGACTGAACAAGTTATAGCATTGATTCTGATGGAGTACTATTGTGCTATAAGAAATGGTGAGGGAGGTGGTTTCAGAAAAAAAAATGTCGGGACCTATATGAATGGATGCAAACTGAAGTGAAAAACAAAAATAAGAGATCATTGTGCACAGTAACAGCAATATTGTAATAATGACCAACTGTGAAAGACTTGGATACTCTGACCAATACGATGATCCAAGATAATTCCAGAATCCTCATGATTAAAAATAAAATGCTACTTACCTCCAGAGAGAGATTACTGGTGAACTCTGATACAAAGCAAAGCATAATTTTCTCACTCTATTTTATGTTTTGCCTTTTTGTTATATGACTTATATGGAAATATGTTTTGTATGATTTTATGTGCATCATTGATACTATTTTGCTTGCTTTTTCAGTGGATGTGGGAGGAATGGAAGGGAGGAAGAGAATTTGGAACTCAAAATGTAAAAAGAAAAGAATGTTAAAAATAAAGATTTTTTAATGTCACTTAAATATGAATAAATCACATTTATGCAGCATTTTTAAGCTCCTGAGAGAACTTTTCTCAGAACAACCCTTAGAAATCAGGTATTTGACCTTTATCTCTATTTCACAAGTGAAGAGACTGAGGTACATAGAGATTAAGTTATCGGTCAAGGTCACAAGAATGGTAAGCGGCAAGCAATATTCGAACTGAGGTCTCCTGACTTGTGATTCAATGTTTGACAACACTGAATTGTTTACCTTCACGCAACTTGAAAATCCTATGTTTAAATGTTTAGATTTCCCATCAAGTTATGTCTACATAATTCCTAAACAAGTGATTACACAAACTAACTACACTTCATGGCCAATCTCCTGTTGTTATATAAACTCTCTAAAAGCAGGGGCCATGTCTTATTTATTCTTGTATTACTTGCCAGTGTGTCGTAAAGTGCTCCCATGTTGTATGTTGAACTGAATTGAATTTCTCCAAATCATTACGTCATTAAATCAATAATATTTTGTTGTTTTTACAAACTACACTCATTCTTTTTTCCCAAGCATTTGCTTTGCAAGACCTGAGGGCCGGTGACTGGGAACACAAAGAACCATCATAAAGTGAAATGTCTGCTAATCATATTAGTCTCTGAAAGTTGACACTCCCCATAGTTATCAGGAAAGAGAGACTTCTGTGAAATTTTAACTATTTTAGCTACAAGACACCCTGGGGAAAATCATGATAGTTCTTGGGAGAAGAAAGATACTTTGAGACTTAAAAAGTGTCCATCAGCAAAACTTCTAAAGTCATCAACAGAATCCAAAGATGCAAAAGAAGTGACTAACATAGCTAGGTTAGATTATTTCTTATTCACCCCATTATATTCCCTTGTTTCCTATTTTACTGGTATGTGATGACATGCATGCCTTTGGCCGCATGTATATGTTCAGTTAGCTAAGGCCAAGTAGTGCTTACTGCCTGGAAAATGCAGGAAATCATAGTGGAATTTTGGCTGAATTTTACAGATACTTATCCAACCTATTGCTTGTTGTTTAAAACCAACCTTAGAGGCCAATTGACTCTACAAACTCTTTTAATACAATAGAACCTCAGAGATCTTGAAAGCAATATAGATATCATGTAGCTAAGTTTCATTTTGCAGATGAGGAAATAAGAGCCAGTGAAAAGAAGGAACTTTCCCTGAATCACACACATTATTGACAGGACCAGGACATGTCATCATAATTAGCATTGTGTTGCCTTGCCTCTCATAGAGCCAACTGAATGTCTTTAGCATGGGATACAATCTTTATTTTTTTTTTCTTACCAGAATGAAGTTTGAAATATATGTGTTAATTTTAAGAACATAATGAAAACAAAAACAAGGTTGGTGTGTTTTTTTGGTTTTTTGTTTCTTTTTAAAAACACCAACAAAATAAGCCTTGGACAGCCTAATCTTAAGTGACTGTTCTTACTCTAATAGTCATGATTTTACATTACTTATTTATATAATAAGATATTTCATTCACACAAAATTCAACAAAATGAATATTTAAAAAGTTAAATTAGCACTGCTTTCTGTTCTGTTCAATTTTACCTAAATGTTCAATGCAGCTGCCTACTAGTCAACCATACCTAACAGTGTAATTAAACTGTCCAGACAGTTTAAAATATCTATGATTAATACCATATATGCGAGAAGTGTGACATAATACCAAACATATTTTCCCAATGGCTGGATTTATTGGATAATTTATCTCAAGAAATGTATTTTAAAATGTTTACTTTGAACGTAAAATATTTGTTCTCCAAAATACAAGTATTTCTTGAAGAAAATACATGCCTAGAAGAATGCCTAGCCAGATCATAAAGGTTGATGACATTCACTCATTCCTGCTCTTTACTTTCACTTGTGGTTTGCTCTTGAGTTTATTGTTCTGGGGTTTGCTATCTCCTCTAAAGTGTAATAACCACCTCCCACTTGAGCAGCAGCAAGTCTAAATAGCTAGAGCAGAAGGACACCATAAGGAAGATACAGGAAGCAACATGTGTCAAGCAAGTTGGACTAACACCACTACAACAACAATCCCTTCTCACGCCCTGATTCAGAAAGCCCGGGATATGATCCTAATATCATTTGGTATAGCAATGCTTCAGTGTCCACAGCTACCATCTGTGGCTACTATCCCTGTAGAGAAGCAACCTGGTAACTGTTTCTGCAGGTGCTACAGACAAATTGTTGAAATCCTAGAAAAGAAAACTCTTGTCATTTTATCCTTAGTACTGTCAAATGGGTCAGGATCATAAACATGTTATATTTACATATGTATATATGTACATATGCTGATGATGGCCAATCGCCATTCAAGAATAAGCCTAGCTGATTCAGGGAGGCTAGTTCCATTATTTGCCACTAAGTGATGAGTTTTGTTCATGTCAATTCATGCTAATTGAATATTAATACACACATACATACATGTGTGTATATATGTGTTATATCTATATATAGATACACATATATGTGCATGTGTGTATATTTATTTATACACAAATGTGTGAGCATGTATGTGTATATATTCCCAAACACAGCATTTAAATTCAAGCATAATCTGTTTTGAACTTATTTTTTCAAATCTGAATTTTATATTACCTCATTTTCATGTGTTCTACTGGTCTAAGACTACTTCATATTCACATGAAATCTACATTCAGTACTGTATTAGGAGGGCAGAGTTTATAATTTCAAAGAGGATCATATATATGTCTGAAAGGTTCGGAACCACTGGATATAAGAAACTCTCAAAGTAGGAGGCAGAAGAATCAAAGCATATATTTAGGCTCCACAGTAACCAACCCATGAACCGGCATCCCCATTTTGACATATTGATCAAAAGATTCCAGGCTCAATAAGTACGTCTCACAAGAGTAACCAGGAGACCACAGAGAAGCATGATGGCGTAAAGCAAAATCATATACATGCTTCCCCTCTATGGTAAAAAGATTACCCACTGGCCTCAAGTCCTTATTCAGCTTCCTCCCGTAGGTCAGCTCTGCTACCGGCAGCTCCTGCTTCAGCTTCGCCTGTGGCTGTAGCTATAGCAGCCTCTGGCTCCAACGGAAGCTGTTTTTAACCATCCAGCTTCTGCAGGGGTGTAAGGTACGCCGGGGAAAGCACAGGTTCTTTCAATCTGCTTAAGCAAGGTGAAGGGGTTGACTGGGAAAGCACAGGTTCTTTTGATCAGCTTAAGCAAGGGAAGCAAGGTGAAGGGGCCAACAAGCTTACTCCAATCCAACATACAAACAGCATTCAGTTCAGGGCAAAAAAGCCAAACTAGTCAAGGGCACTTGTTGACTAAGTGCTAAGGAGCCCATTTTTGGTTACCAACACAATAACAATAATGCTTAGGCTAAGCATTATTAAGTATGTCAGAATGTGCTCTTCAATCAATACCAACCCTCAAAATCTTTCATCTTTTTTTAGGGGGGGTGCTGCAATCTGTATTCAGACACCACTAGTTCTTTCTCTGGGGATGGATAGCATTTTTCATCATAAATCCTTGAGACTATCTAAGTCATTCACAATCAATTATCTTACAATATCGCTGTTACTTTGTACACAGTACATTTCACTTTGCATCAGCTCATGCAAGCTTCTCCAGGCTTTTCCAGGAGCATCTTGCTCACCACCTTCCAAACCACAATAGTATTCCAACACAATCACACACCACGACTTTTCTAGCCATTCCCAATTGATGGGCATCCCCTCAATTTCGAATTTTTTTACCCCCAGAAAAGAACTGTTATAAATATTTGTATGTGTGTGTGTGCATGTGTGTGTGTGTGTGTGTATGTGTGTGTGTGTCCTCTTCCTTTTTTAAAATATCTTTTGACCTACAGACCTAGTAGTGATATTGCTAAGTCAAAGGATATGGAAGATTTTATAGCCTTTTGGGCACACTTCCAAATTGCTCTACAGAATGGTTGAATCAGTTCAGAATTCCACCAACTCTAAATTAATGCACCATTTTTCCCACATCCCCTCTACCATTTGTCATTTTTTTTTCTTTTCTGTCCTATTAGCCAATCTAATAGGTATGAGGTAGTACCTCAGAATTGTTTTCATTTGAATTTCTCCAATAACTAGTGAGTTAGAGCATTTTTAAATATATGGCTATAGATAGCTTTGATTACTTGATCTGAAAACTTCATCTTTCTATCATGTATCAACTGGGCAATGTTTCTTATTTTTATAGATTTGACTCAGTCCTCCATGTGTTTGAGACATGAGGCCTTTATCAGAGAAACTTATTCCAAAACGTTTTTTCCACAGTTATTGTTGTTAACTGTATTTCCATTCATCCTATTTCCCCCCATTTAGTTTATTCTCTCTCTCCTTTCATGCTGTTCCTCCTCAAAACTATTTTGCTTCTGACTACTCCCTCCTCTAATCTGCCTTCCTTTCTATCACCACCACCCTTTCTCTTAATCCCTTCTCCTCCTTTCCGGTAGGGTAAGATAGATTTCTATACCCAATTGAGTATGTATGTTATTCCCTCTTTGAGCCAATTCTTCCCCTTGCTTCACCCCTCTTCCCCTCCACTATAAAATCATCTTCTTACTTCTTTTATGTGAGACAATTTACTACATTCTACCCCACTCTTTCCCTTTCTCTCAGCACATTCCTCTCTCAGCCTTTAATTACATTTTTCAGATATAATCCTTTCATATTCAACTCAAACCTGTGCCTTCTGTATCCTT
This sequence comes from Trichosurus vulpecula, assembly GCF_011100635.1. NCBI lineage: Eukaryota > Metazoa > Chordata > Mammalia > Diprotodontia > Phalangeridae > Trichosurus > Trichosurus vulpecula. The sequence goes on along the minus strand of NC_050581.1, from coordinate 106,581,659 downwards.
CTAACTGCCCTAATAATGACAAAGTTCTTATGAGTTACAAGTATCATCTTACCATGTAGGAATATAAACAGTCCAACCTTATTAGGTCCCTTGTGATTTCTTTTCCCTGTTTACCTTTTTATGCTTCTCTTGTGTCTCATATTTGAAAGTCAAAATTTCTGTTCAGCTCTGGTCTTTTCATTAAGAATGCTTGAAAGCTCTCTATTTCATTGAATAATTATTTTTTCCCCTGAAGGATTTTACTCATTTTTGCTGGGTAGGTAATTCTTGATTGTAATCCTAACTCCTTTGCCCTCCAGAATATCATAATTTAAACCCTTTAGTCCTCTAATATAGACATTGCTAAGTCTTGTATTATCCTGACTGTGGCTCCACAATACTTCATTTATTTCTTTCTGCTGGTTGAAATGTTTTCTTTTTGACCTAGGAGCCCTGAAATTTGACTGTAATACTCTTGGGAATTTCCATTTGCAGATCTCTTTCAGGAGGTGACTGGTGGATTTTTTCCCAATTTCTATTTTACTATCTGGTTCTAGAACATCAAGGCAATTTTCCTCGATAATTTCTTAAAAGATGAGGTCATAGAGAGGATTCTGGGAAGATGGTGGAGTTGGTCAGAAAATTCAAAGCTCGCCAAATTTTGCCCACAAACAAGATATAATTGCACCTAAGGGTTAACACAGAATAGTAAAACTAAATAATATTTAGGGCAGAACTGTGGTCTTCCCTGGACAATCTGAGAAAATTTGAAGAAAAATCCCAGAATAGAGGTTTACTCCTTCTGAAGAGTAAACACCTCCAGGCTTGTAATACTGAAATGGCAAGCAGCAAGCTCTGGGTTTTTCTTGGTGGGGAGGTAGCCTTAGCCTCAGTTACAGGTACTTTCACCTCCTGGATAGTGTGGGGAGTGAGGCATCTGAGCCTGTGAAGATTGAGGGAACCTCCTCTGATAAGGAATGTTATATGCAGCTGTGTTGCTGAGTCACAGCCCTGGATGAGAAGGAACCAGCACATTCCCAGTGAGTGCAGAAGTAGTGGGACAGGGATGCTGTGGGCTATGAGCATTTACAGGGGGTCAGAGTTCTTGGTTTTGTTCCTAAGCCATAGGCATTACCCCTCCCCCATACCCGAGGAGTAAAGATGTTTAAGAATAAAGAAAACTGCTAACAAAAAAGTGAGCAGGCAAAGAAAAAAGAACTCAACCATAGAAAGTTACTATGAGAATAGAGAAGACCATGGTTCATCTTCTGAAGAGGTAGCTGAATCAATAAAAGCCTCTCCTACCCCAGGGAGTAACACCAAATGGTCACCTGCCCAAAAATAATTCATAGAACTAAAATAAAAAGACATCAAAAATCAAATGAGATTGAGGAAAATGTTTTTAAAAATAAGAATAATACAAGAAAAACAGCAAGATTATGAAAAGAATGTCAACCAATTGGAAAATGACATTCAGAATCTTAAGGAAGAAAACAACAACTCCTTGAAAATTAGAATTGGGGAAGGGGAAGGCAGTAAAGTTATGAAACCAAGAAATAATAAAACAAGTGAAAAAGAATGAAAAAAATTGAAGAGAATATGTAACATCTCATAAGAAAAACAACTGATCTAGAGAATGAATTGAACAGAGAAAACAAGAATAATCAGGCTACCCAAAAGCTATGATATATATTAATAAAAAAGAATCTTGGTATAATAATACAAGAAATAATTAAAGAAAATTGTCCTGAAGCATGCAAATAAGAGAGGAAAGTAGAAATAGAAAAAAAATCCACTGAATACCACCTGAAAGAGATCCTACAAGGAAAATCTACAGGAATATCATAGTAAAATTCTGAAACCCAATTCTTAAGGAAAAAAATGTTACAAGCAATGATGACAACAACAACAAAAACAATTTAAATATGGCAGTGCTACATGTACAATCACATGGGACCTACAAGCAGTGACACTAAAAGACTGCAGGTCTTAGAACACTATATATAGAAGAGCAAAACAACTGGTGTTGCAGTTGAAAATATCATACCCAACAAAGTTAAATATAATGTGAATTAAATACATACATATATATAATATATATATATATATATATGTGTGTGTGTGTGTGTGTGTGTGTGTGTGTGTGTGTGTATACACATAAATATATATTCAATAAATTGCCAGACTTTCAGGATTATGTTTAAAAAAACCTGAATTCCTAAGGTACTAAAAGACTAAATACAAGTGATTAATTAAGGATGAAATGTTTACCTTTTTATGTCTGGAAATGTAAAACATATGTTTAAGATTGTAATTAGTAAACGGGTAGTTTGAAAGAAAGATTGGAGTAGACTTGAGTATTATATGATTCAAAAAATTAAAACTTTTTAGGAAGAGGTAAAATATATATTATATAAATGAAGTGTGAGAAGAACTATTAACACATAGAAATTAGACGGGTGAGGAGGGCTGGTAGCTCTGGAACACTACTTTCATTGGGAATGGATTATATATGGGTATAACAGTTCTGAATTCAGAAAGACAAACAAGGCTAAAGTGATAGGGAGGAGGGAAAGGATAAGGTAGGGATTTTTATAGGAGATGGTGAGGGAATACGATAAAAAACTACAGAATAGTGTTTAGATTAATGGCAATGGGAAAATAAAGGAGGGAACCTGGGGGGAGGGGGGTAAGTTAAGTAATAGGAGAGCAAGGTATTGGGTAGAAATAATGTAGAGGAGTCAGGAGGGATAGGAAATAAAGATATAAACAAACATAAAATAAAGTTCAGGAGTATATGTTATTAGGTAAAAAAAATTAGCAGGGATATTAATCATAATCTCAGACAAAGTTAAAGCTGAAATAGATTTAAATCAAAGAGAAAAAAATAGGGAAACTAACTATATGTCAGCCATATTAATCAATACTCTTTTAGACTATTTAAAATAACTAGACAAGGTACGGTTGGAATATTGCCATGAAGTAAGAAATGATGATTTGGGAGACTTAGAAAAACATGGAAAGACTTTGAATTATGAAGATGTTATCCATCCTCAGAGAAACAGGGGGAAAATAAGTACATTATGGTCTTACATAGATGCATATGAATATATATGTCTATATATGAGTATGATTATAGATATCTAAGTATATGTATGTATATGTAAGTGTATGTATATATGCATGTATATATCTTTGTGTGTATGTGTATATGTGTATGTGTGTAGGTGTAAGTGTTATATCATTAAGGCAGAATTAATGATTTCAAAGAAAATCATGAATATGCCTGAATAGTCCAGAATCACAGGATATAAGGAATTCTCTAAGTAGAAGTCAGAGGAGTTAAAGTATTTATTCAAGCTCCAGGGTAGCAGACCCATGGACCAGTGTGCCCAATTCAATATCCTGGCAAGAACCTTCCAAAACCAATATGCCCATCTCAAAATAGTGACCAGGAGGTTACAGAAAAATATTATGGCAGCAAGCCAAACCATACTGGTGCTCCACCCCCCCCCCCCCAATGCTTGGGCCCTCCACTAAGAAGATTACCCACTGGCCTCAAACCCTTGCTCAGCACTCTCTGGTCTCCACGAGGGTAGCTCCTGCTTTCAGTAGTGCCCGCTGCTGCTACTTCCAGAGCCTCAGCTTCCACTGCTGCTGCTTCTCCTTCTCCTGTGTCCACCACGTCTCAATCCTTTTATATAGTTGCCAGACATCATCCTATCAACTAGAGCATCATCTGAGTGACCAGAACTCAGGCACCTACCATTGTCTAGGGTCTTAGCCACTCCCCCTAAGACCCTGAGAGCCCCCCGCTGACACCTATTCAAATGAGCGGGAAAGATCTTCTCATCTACTGATTGCCTTTACAGTATAGAAGTATATATGTATACATACATACATAATATAAACATATATGCACGCTTAACTGTAGCCTTCTTGAGGAAGAGGGGGGCGAAGTGGGAGAAGAATGAAGTAAATGTACATAGCACAGTACAAAAGAAAACTTGGAAAGAAGTAAAGTTGGACAGCTCTGAACACAATACAGAGTATTTATTATAGAGTCTTTCTTGAGATGGAAATTGTGTTATATATTTTCAGCCTTCTGATATGTACTGCTGTGTACAAGGCTATGATTTTTTTCTTTTCTTATTTTTATTTCTTTTAATATTTAAATTTATGTTTGTTTTTCTTTTCTTATTGTGCATTTAAGTTTTAGTATTTATGTTTAAGATAAGTTAATGAGAAAAGAAATGGAAAGATTGTGTCTGGGCTCTTTTTTTTATCATGGCTTTCAGGTAGTCCAATTTTTTTTAATTGTCTCTCCAGGATCTATTTTCAAGGTCAGTTGTTTTTCCAATGAGATATTACATGTTGTCTTCCATATTTTTCATTCTTGTGGTTTATTATTTCTTGATATTTCATATTATCATTAACTTCCATTTGCTTAAGTCTAATTTTTAAGGAATGATTTTCTTCAGTGAACTTTTGAGCCTCCTTTTGTATTTGTCCAATTCTCTTTTTTAAGGAGTCTTTTTTTCTTCAGTGAATTTTTGTGCCTCTTTTTTTCCATTTGGCCAATTCTGATTCTTAATGCCTTCTTCTTCTCTTTGGCTTTTTGGACCTCTTTTACCATTTGGTCTAGTCTGGTTTTTAGGTGTTATTTTCTTCAGTTTTTTATGTGTCTCTTTTACCAAGCTGTTGAATTATTTTGTTTTCATTATTTTTTGTGTCATTCCAATTTCTGTTTCCCATTTTTCCCCTACCTCTCTTACTTGATCTTCAAAATCATTTTTGAGCTCTTCCATTGCCTGAGATCAATTCATATTTTTCTTGGAGACTTGAGATCAGAGCTTTGACTTTCTTATCTTTTTCTGAGTGTGTCTTTTGAGCTTCCTTATCACCATACCACTTTCTATTTCAGAATTTTTTCTATTCTTTGCTCATTTTTCCAGCTAATTATTTTTTTCTCAAAAAGTTTATTATTTTTATTTTTTTTAAAGCCAAATATATCCAATGAAATACTTAGCAGTTTTTAAACATTGTAACCACATTCTCTAACAGTTTAATTAATTTTACAGGATCCAGATCGAAAGAGAAGTTGATTTCCTAAGAATACACTTGCATCACCCTCTAGGTATCATTTTTTTAAAATTTATTTATTTAGCATACTTAGTTTTCAGCATTGGTTTTCACAAGAGTTTGAATTACAAATTTTCTCCCCATTTCTACCCTCCCCCCCCACTCCAAGATGGTGTATATTCTGGTTGCCCTGTTCCCCATTCAGCCCTCCCTTCTGTCACCCCACTCCTCTCCCATCCCCTTTTCCCTTCCCCTCTTGTAGGGCAAGCTAAATTTCTATGCCCCATTGCCTGTGTATCTTATTTTCTAGCTGCATGCAAAGAAACTAATTTTTTTGCTTTTGAACATCTGTTTTTAAAAACTTTGAGTTCCAAATTCTACCCCCTCCTCCCTTCCCGGCCAACCTCCCCAAGAAGTCAAGCAATTCAACATAGGCCACATGTGTATCATTATGTATAACCCTTCCACAATACTCATGTTGTGAAAGACTAACAATATTTTGCTCCTTCCCAATCCATCCCCCTTTATTGAATTATCTCCCTTGACCCTGTCCCCTTTTGAAAGTGTTTGTTTTTGATTACCTCCAACCCCATCTGCCCTCCCCTCCATCATCCCCCCTTTTTTTAAACTTCTTGCCTCTTCTTTCCTGTGGGGTAAGATACCCTATTGGGTATGTATGGTATTCTCTCCTCAGGCCCAATCTGATGAGAGCAAGATTTACTCATTTCCCCCTCACCTGCCCTTTCCCCTCTTCCCACAGAACTGCTTCCTCTTGCCACCTTTATGCGAGAAAATCCACCCCATTCTTTCTCTCCCTATCTCCCTCTCCCAATATATTCCTCTCTCATCCCTTAATTTGATTTTATTTCTTTTAGATATCTTCCCTTCCTCTTCAACTCACCCTGTGTGTCCGCTCTCTCTCTCTCTCTCTCTCTCTCTCTCTCTCTCTCTCTCTCTATATATATATATATATATATATATATATATATATATATAAATGTATGTATACACACATAGATATATACATACATACACATTCACTTATATGTATATATACATAAACATATATACATATATGCATATTCCCTTCAGCTACCCTAACACTGAGGTCTCATGAATCATTCACATCATCTTTCCATGTAGGAATGTAAACAAAACAGTTCAACTTTAGTAAGTCCCTTGCAATTTCTTTTTCTTGTTCTTTTTTCTTGATTACCTTTTCATGCTTCTCTTGATTCTTGTGTTTGAAAGTCAAATTTTCTATGCAGTTCTGGTCTTTTCACTGAGAAACCTTGAAAGTCCTCTATTTCATTAAAAATCCATATTTTACCTTGGAGCATGATACTCAGTTTTGCTCAGTAGGTGATTCTAGGTTTTAATTCTAGATCCATTGACCTCCGGAATATCGTATTCCAAGCCCTTCGATCTCTTAATGTAGAAGCTGCCAGATCTTGGGTTATTCTGATTATGTTTCCACAATACTCAGAGTGTTTCTTTCTGGCTGCTTGCAGTATTTTCTCCTTGATCTGGGAGCACTGGAATTTGGTGACAATATTCCTAGGAGATTTCTTTTTGTGATCTATTTGAGGAGGCGATCGATAGATTCTTTCAATTTCTATTTTGTCCCGTGACTCTAGAATATCAGGGCAGTTCTCCTTGATAATTTCTTGAAAGATGATATCTAGGCTCTTTTTTTGATCATGGCTTTCAGGTAGTCCAATAATTTTTAAATTCTCTCTCCTGGATCTATTTTCCAGGTCAGTGGTTTTTCCAATGAGATATTTCACATTATCTTCCATTTTTTCATTCCTTTGGTTCTGTTTTATAATATCTTGATTTCTCATAAAGTCACTAGCTTCCACTTGCTCCAATATAATTTTTAAGGTAGTATTTTCTTCAGTGTTCTTTCGGACCTCCTTTTCTATTTGGCTAATTCTGCCTTTCAAGGCATTCTTCTCCTCATTGGCTTTTTGGAGCTCTTTTGCCATTTGAGTTAGTCTGTTTTTTAAGGTGTTGTTTTCTTCAGTGTATATTTCAGTATTTTTTTGGGTCTCCTTTAGCAAGTCATTGACTTGTTTTTCATGGTTTTCTCGCATCCTTCTCATTTCTCTTCCCAATTTTTCCTCTACTTCTCTAACTTGTTTTTCCAAATCCGTTTTGAGCCATGGCCTGGGACCAGTTCATGTTTTTCTTGGAAGCTTTTGGTGTAGACTCTTGCACTTTGTTGACTTCTTTAGGCTGTATGTTTTGGTCTTCTTTGTCACCAAAGAAAGAATCCAAAGTCTGAGACTGAATCTGGGTGTGTTTTCACTGCCTGGCCATATTCCCAACCAACTAACTTGATCCTTGAGTTTTTCAGCGGAGTATGACTGCTTGTACACTAGAGAGTTCTATGTTCCTCGTTTGGGGGGGATGCGCCAGCTCTGCCACAGCAGCACTCCTCCTTCCCCAAGAACCCCCAACCAGGACTGGGCTTAGATCTTCAGCAGGCTGTGCACTCCTGCTCTGATCCACCACTTAATTCCTCCCACCTGGTGGGCCTGGGGCCGGAAGCAACAACAGCTGTAGCTGCCCCACCTCTGCTGCCCCTGGTCCTGGAAGCTGAACTGCAAACTCCTGACACTTCTGCAGCTTTTCCCACTAACCTTCTCTGCTGTCTTTGGTGTTTGTGGGTTGATAAGTCTGGTAACTGCCGCAGCTCACTGATTCAGGGCGCTAGGGCATTTTCCGCCCAGCTTCTGGTCTGGTTGGTCTGCGCAGCTCACGCTGGGCTCAGCTGGGCTCGGCTCCCCATGGCTCCCCTCTGCTCCCAGCTCCGTGTGGGATAGACCTCACCCAGAGACCATCCAGGCTGTCCTGGGCTGGAGCCCTGCCTCCCTCTGCTGTTTTGTGGTTTCTGCCATTCTAGAATTGGTTCAGAGCAATTTTTTATAGGTTTTTGGAGGGACTCGGCAGGGAGGTCATGCTAGTCCCTGCTTTCCAGCTGCCATCTTGGCTCCGCCCCCTCCAGCTAATTATTTGATTTTTAACCCTGTCTTAAAGTAGGGCTCTGCTTCCAGCTTGGATGTTGTACTGTCCCAAGCTTCAAGGGTTTTTGTAGTTATTTGCAGAGCTACTTCTAAAGACCTGTAAGTTTTCAGTTCTTCCAAGTTGGTATGATGTAAAGAGAGGTGTTTACTGCTTTCCTGACCAGTGTTCGGGTCCACAGACGGACCACAAATTGTGTTTTCTGCCCTGGGACTGTGATGAGAGTCCCTCCTCCACTTTAGTGGCAAGCTCTTGTGTGCTAGTGCTCCTCTAACAGAGACGCTGTAATCTCCTTCTGAACAGTTGTTTGACACTCTTTTCATCTGTGGGTTGAGAGCTCCAGAAGCAGCAACTGCCACTGTTGATTCAGTGGCTCCCAAGGCCTGCTGCTTATATGCTGGGCATAGACTGTGCTACAGCCTGCTCTTGACTGTGCTCTTGGGATGGAAAATTGTTTCACTTTGTCTTTTTGTCAGTCCTGCCACTCTAGAATTTTTTTAGAGATGTTATTTAAAGGTATTTGGAGGAGTTTGGGGAAGAACTCAGGCAAGACCCTGATTTTACTCTGCCATCTTGGCTCCACCTCTTTTGCCCATCCTTTTATCATTTTTAAAGACTCAACTTCTACCTTTTCTCTGAAGCTTTCCCTAACTGCTGCACCCATTTCAGTTACTATTGTTCTCTTTTTTGTCAGATTCCTTGTATATATGTACCTAATGCTCAGGAAAGTCACTTTCCCCCATTTCATTTGTAACTACTCCACCATATCCTGTTTAATTAACCATACATAGTAGAAAGTGGATACCACGAACAAAGTATTAAGTGACTATGTGCATTCTTTTGTTTCTGTTTCCAGGACAAAACCATGTAAATGTATTTGCTACGTATTAAAATGCTAAACTTTTGAGGACTCGATGATAGGTTTCAGGACCTTGACAAAAAAAGTCCTGTTGCAGGGACCTCTCACCTCATGTCTAAAGTAGGGAGGGGGCAATAATCACTTAGAGCTGATGGCAGATATTCAGGGATTATATGCCTAAATGGGACAGCGCCTATCTAAGCACAAGAATTCTGTACTGACTCCAAAGACAAAGTCAGAAGACTATTTTAGTAGCAGGAGAGAAACTCATTCTTCCTCTGATCAAAAAACTGCACTCCAAAATCACCCATTCTACCCAGTGGTTGGGTCTCTATATCACTGGAAGAGAGTGACACTTTATAGTTTGTCTCTCAGTACAATTTATCCTTCTGTGAAAAATTCTGCCAGTTACCTTTAACCTTGTCTGAACTGAGACCAATCTATTTTCTTTTGATTTCCTGGCCCTACCTAATCACAGGCTGATGTGATATCTGTGACTATTCTTTCAAATGGACTGACAGAATACAGTTTCTCTTTTTCACCTTTTCATTGAATGCATGCTCAATGAGGTTTTTCCTGCTTATGTTTCTACTATTTTCTATTCAATTCTGCCTTCCACATTTACTCTCTCTGACTACAACCTAACAATGTTACCTGCTAATTTTTCAAATTTGCTATGACCTACCTGACCAAGGACCACACTAACACTGCAATTGAATGTCTAGGACTTAACTATTGATGAGTACTGGGATGTAGGGAAATATGTTGAAGGTTGGCTATAGGGCTTTAGAAAAAAGCATAGTAGAATGGGCTAGACAGTGGATTAATTGGGAAGAATAAAGCTTCGGGAAATGCAAAGATGATCAAAAAAGAGGTGAAGTTTTACAAAGAGGCTTTATTCAGAAAATAAATACAAACACACACATACGTGTGCGCACGCGCGCGCGCACACACACACATGCACACATACACACACACACACACACACACACACACACACACATACACACACACACACACCTAAATTGGTAAGACTGGTTGGAAAGGGTTGGAAAGAATTGGAAAGAATGTATAATGAATAGAAGGCCAACTGAGGGAAAGGACTCCATACGAATTAACCAATGAGGATCTGAACCATTAAACTATCAACTCTGCTATCCTTGTGTAACAATAACGTTGCTTGCAGATGCTGTGAAGGTATAAGACCAATAACGCCAGCACACAGAAGGGCTGCTAGCACAGCTTCTTTGATCTGCTTTTCTAAGGAAAGCAACTTTAAGGAGTTTACAATCTCATTTTAATTAAACATACATGTATCATTCACTTAGTTCAGGGTGAAAAAGCCAGCACCCTGAACTTCAGAGAGAATCAAACAGAAATTACAAGCATTCATTAGATAAACAGAGCAAATGAACACAAACCTGTAGACAGGCTTCTAATTGTTTAACTGTAGCAAAAGAGTTACCAGAGAGAGAAGCATCAATATCTGGGTTTTCAAAGTTGGGGCCTCCTTAACAGCTACCCAGAGTCTCTCAACTTGGTCAAATCACATGATATTCTTCCAGCTAGTGAGCCCCCAAAATAAAACCCCAACCTCATAGCTCATATACCCTGTTCAGGGCACTGAGGGCTCGGCAAAAAGGGTGTGGGAAAGATCTTTAATCACTAGCACTACAACATATACATTGTTTCCAATGACTTTTGTTTCAAACAAAGACACCTGATTGGCTCAGTACTGAGAAGCACTCCAATACAATAAAAGGTCCCACTTTACTTGGCATTACATTTGAAAGGCAAGACTCATCAAAGGTACTTGATTATCTCAGTATTCCAAAAGAGAAAACAGTAAAAAAAAAAAAAAAACAAATTCACACCCTGATAACCATTACACCTTCTATTTGCTATTCCAATTTGAGGGAGAATTTAGAATCCTGATTGTTGTACACAGGAGATTTCTCCTTCATATATGCTTCACCTTCACTGATTACGAAAGAGGGTATAAGTGTAAGATATGGGAGGAGGAGTTTTGTTTCCACAGAACTAAAGGTGTGCTTCCCCGCCCTCCCCCACCCCAGCTTTAGCAGAGACCAGGCCTCAAGGTCGGTCAGGTGAGAGGTCAGAGGCTTGTACACATGTGCATGCTTTTTGAGAAGGCAGTCTGGGGAATTAGAGAGGCCAAACACACTTGAACCTGTTCAAGCTTATCTAGGGTCTGGTCTTGGTCAAGAATCCAGGCCTACTGATTTGCATAATTTGCATATGTTAAAGAGGGAAAGTAGGGGAAGTAAAAGAATATAGTTTAATCCTAAACTAAGACAAGGAAAATCTAATTAACTTCACTTTTGCTTCTGTATCCTTATTTTCCTATTTATATAAACTGTATAACCTAGGAAAACTATGTAAAAAAACAAAGATTGTAAACTAACCATGAGCAGGAGTGGAGGGAATGGTTACCCCTGCTCCTGCAGCTGTATCAGTGTGAATGTTCCCATGAGCACTGCACCCGCTCTAATGAGGAGCGTAATAAAATGCCTTCCTCTGCCCACTCTGGTCCTGAGTTCTTTGGGTGAGAATGGGCAAATCACATGGATTTTCCTAAGGTCAAGTGAAGGGAAGCAACAGGCAGCGGAAGCTTGCCGGGCTTACTCCTGATTCTTGTCTTGGGGGTGTCCTATGATCCTCACTGCGGTGTTAAGAAGGCTACCACTCTGGATTCCCTTGGGGAACCCTGTGGTCTGCACAGCCTTCTTAAGGGGACATCACTTGGGATTTCCGGCCCTGTCTCAGGAGCCTTGTGATCTTACCACCATCCTAAGGGGCCATCACTTGGGTCCTCCTTAGGGTCTGACCCCTAGGAGGCCCTGTGATCCCCACAGATTAAGGGATGGCTACCAGTTGTTCTTCCTCTGGGAGTCCTGTGGTCTGTACAGCCTTCCCTAGGGATTATCACAGGGTTCTTCCTCAGGACTTTAGCCCTGCCTAGGAAGTCCAGTGGTCCCCAAAGCCGCATGTTCTCACAATTTGGGGAAGTCCAGTGATCCCCAAAACCACGTTTCTCACATAAGTATCTGTGGCAAAACTGGAAATCAGGTCTCCCCAAGTCCTTCACTGTCTTTATGCCACCATCGTTGCTATATATTTCATAGGTGGTAGCCGTTTAATTATACAGCCTATATTTTCCCATAAACTTATGGTTTTCAAATGTGACTCTAATTTATCATAAATTTAGTGGGCTTTATGTGTTTAATGATTTCAGGGAAACATTATGCTTAAAATGGAAATATATTATTTGTATAACACAATGTATTATACCTTTTGAAAGCAAATAAATGATGACTGAACTCTGAAATATGAGCAAGTTTCTAAAGAGAACGATTTCCTTAAATAGTTGAACATTATATCCTTATGGGACTTGAAATATAATGGATAAATTCCATAAATTAGATTATTTAAAATATTCAGATGTCTTTTTTAATTTAAGAGAAACAGTCTGGTATAGTAGATATATAGCTGGCCTTAGAGTCAGGTTCAAATCCTTTCTCTGCAGTATACTAGCTTTATGACCATGGATGACTCTCCTATCTTTGATGAATAGCCAATCTAGTGTATACTGACAGATTAGATCACAGGTCTGGACAAGGAAATAAATAAACATGCTTTTAACATTGGGAATGAAACTTTTCTACATATTTCACCTTAGAAAACTTTATTTCATGCTGCTCTATCAACACAGGAAAACTTTCCGTATGAGAACAGAGTCAGTCCATTACACATTTTATTCACGTTAAAAGCCTATTTGTACCATAAGACATCAATATGCAGAAAAATAAATTCAAAACATATGGTATCAGGAAACTGCTAAAGATAGAAGAGGTTTTCTGATTTTATTTCCCATAAGTTTACAAAAATAAACCTGTGACAATGAATGATAGTATTGGAACCTCTGTTTTTAAATTGAATACATCCTATTAAATTTATATTGACTATATAGGAATTGCATCTTATTCTCACTTTTAGAAATGGCAAACCTAATAATCTGCTAACATCCCACCTCCTTGTGCCATACACTCAAAAAGAAATTGCCTGACTTATATCTATGTAAAATTCAAAAAGGAATGCTATGTTAACAAAATGAGATGTATTTGCAGTTAGATGCAAAAATATGATTGAATATTATCAAACAGGAACTTCATTCCTCGTCCTGTGTCAGGATCATCTCTGATATGGTAGTTAAGAGGTCAAAACCCCATTGCTTACAATCTCTGTGGCAGTCCAAATTGATGCAAGGGCCTGCACTTTTCCATGTACGATGTATAAGAACTTTCCATCACCATCATTGCTACCAAGTAAGATAAGAGATACCTTTTTATGGGCTAATACGGACTTATTTTGATAAAATGTTATTGTAGTCATATGGATAAAGTTTCCCTCAGCAATTTTCTTACAAATACAAAACACCTCCCAACAATTATTTCCTCTTGGTTTTCCATGTTATATATGGGGAGTTGTCTAAAGCATTTTAGGGGGAAAGAGACCTGCCAATTGACAGGAATCATAGTAATATTCCAAAGTTGCCTCTATGACCAGTCAAGTACCTTAAGCCAGGGTTGACTGCACAAAGAGAAATAGAATTAGGAAAGGTAAGAAAGAGTCAATAAGGAAAAACTTTCTAAAACCAGTTCATACTTATCAGGTAAGTTTTCTTGGAGCCTTCCTCTTCTCTGGGCTGGGAATAATTCATTAAAATCATGACTTCTGGGAAGCACAACATTCAAACATAGCATTAAGGTATACTGTGACAAAATATCACCCACCAAAAGATGGTTAAGAAAGTGGGAAACCCAGTGAAAGTAATGGTAGTGAGTTCAACTCCCGACTGTCTTTACAGTGAAATGTATACCCTTGTCAGAGGAAACTAAGAGTTGAGAAATGGAGCATAAGAGTTTGGATGTTGGCTGTCATGGTGGCAAAATTGTCTGGCCTTAAGACAACTGCCCAGAGGTCCTAGAACCAGAGGGCAAAATAGTCATTGAAAGAATCCACCGATCACCCCCTGAAAGAGATCCCAAACTGAAAACACCAAGAAATATTATAGCCAAATTTCAGAGCTATAAACTTAAGGAGAAAATACTGCAAGCAGCCAAAAAGAAGCAATTCAAATATCGTGGAACTACAGTCAGGATCACGCAGGATCTCTCAGCTTCCACATTAAAAGACAGGAGAAATTGGAATATGATATTCCGAAGGGCAAAGGAGCTGGGACTACAACCAAGGATCAACTACCCAGCAAAACTAAGCATAATTTTCCAGGCAAGGCGATGGACATTCAATGAAATAAGGGAATTCCAGACCTTCCTGATGAAAAGGCCAGAACTCAATGGCAAATTTGATCTCCAAATACAAACCTCAAGAGAGACATAAAAAGGTAACCAGGGGGAAAAACCCCACAAACTTCATTAACCAATAAGCTTAGGTTGTTTACATCTTTATGTGGGATTATATCATCTTATGTATGTTTTTTATGTATATATATATATATATATACATATACATATATAAGTCATTCTTGGGAATGGTACAACTATTGTGACAAATGAAAGGGATATACATAGGTTGTGAATGCCTGTATAAATTGACTGATGTAAAGATATAAAATATAAATAAGAGATATAAAGGGAGGGCTATGAGGGAAGTGGTAAGAAGGTTGTAGAAAAGGGTAAATTACACCAAAGGAAGTGGCAAAAAAACATATTATAGTAGAGGGAAAGAAGGGAGGGAGAAGAGCAGTATTTGAGCTTTACTGTCATCTGATCTAGTTCAAGAAGGGAATAACATACTCGGATAAGTTTAGAAATCTAACTTGTCCTACGGGAAGTGGGAGGGAAAGGGGGGAAAAAGGGAGGGGGGAGGGCAGAAGGAAGAGGAGAAGTAGCAAGTGGGTAACGGTTAGATAAGGGAGGGGAATAAAGAGGGAGGGTTAACTGAGGAAAGCGGCGGTCAAAAGCAAAACTTTGTTGGGGAGGAGAAGGGGAAAGGGAGAAATAAAAGCATAAACAGGGGGAATTAGGATGGAGAAAAAGACACAGATAGAAATCATAACCCTGAACGTGCAGGGGATGAACATTCTCACAAAACAGAAGCAGATAGCAGAATGGATTAAAAACCATAATCCTACAATATGCTGTTTACAAGAAACACATCTGAAACAGGGGGATACACATAGGGTTAAGGTAAAAGGCTGGAGTAAAATATATTGTGCCTCAGCTAAAGTAAAAAAAGCAGGTGTAGCAATCCTAATCTCAGACAAAGCAAAAGTAAAGATAGATCTAATTAGAAGAGATAAGGAAGGACATTATATCCTGCTGAAAGGCACCATAAACAATGAAGCAATATCATTGCTTAACATATATGCACCAAGTGGTAAGGCATACAAATTCTTAGAGGAGAGGTTAAGGGAGTTACAGGAAGAAATAGACAGCAAAACTATAATATTGGGAGACCTCAACCTCCCCCTTTCTGAACTTGATAAATCTAACCTCAAAATAAATAAGAAAAAAGTTAAGGAGGTAAACAGAATTTTAGAAAAGGCACATATGATAGACCTCTGGAGAAAACTGAATGGGGATAAAAAGGAATATACTTTCTTCTCAAAAGTACATGGCACATACTCAAAAATTGACCATGTACTAGGGCATAAAAACCTCACAATCCAGTGCAGAAAAGCAGAAGTAGTCAATGCATCCTTTTCAGATCATGATGCAATAAGAATCATTTTTAATAAAGAACCATGCAAAAATAAGCTAAAAACTAATTGGAAACTAAATAATTTAATTCTAAAGAGTGAGTGGGCCAAAGATCAAATCAGAGAAACAATCAATAATTTCATTCAAGAGAATGACAATAATGAAACAACATACCAAAACTTATGGGATGCAGCAAAAGCAGTTCTTAGGGGAAGTTTTATATCTCTAAGTGCCTACATGAATAAAATAGGGAAAGAGGAGATCAATGATCTGGGCATACAGCTGAAAAAGCTAGAAAAAGAGCAAATTGAAAACCCCCAATTAAATACCAAATTAGAAATACTGAAAATCAAAGGAGAGATTAATAAAATTGAAACCAAGAAAACTATTGAATTAATAAATAAAACAAAGAGCTGGTTTTATGAAAAAACCAATAAAATTGACAAACCCTTGGTCAATTTGATTAAAAAAAGGAAAGAAGAAAATCAAATTACCAGTATAAAAAATGAAAAGGGTGAGGTCACCTCTAATGAAGAGGAAATCAAAACAATAATTAGGAATTATTTCACCCAACTGTATGCCCATAAATTTGACAACCTTAGAGATATGGATGAATATCTACAAAAACATAAACTGCCCAGACTAACAGAGAAGGAAGTGAAATTTCTTAATGACCCCATATCAGAAAAAGAAATTGAGCAGGCCATCAACGAACTCCCTAGGAAAAAATCTCCAGGGCCAGATGGTTTTACATGTGAATTCTATCAAACATTTAAAGAACAACTAATTCCAATACTTTGCAGACTATTTGGGAAAATAGGAGAAGAAGGAGTCCTACCAAATTCTTTTTATGACACAAATATGGTACTAATACCTAAACCAGGTAGAGTTAAAACAGAGAAAGAAAATTATAGACCAATTTCTCTAATGAATATTGATGCAAAAATTTTAAATAAAATATTAGCAAAAAGATTGCAGCAACTCATTAAGAGAATAATACACCATGACCAGGTAGGATTTATTCCAGGAATGCAAGGCTGGTTCAATATTAGGAAAACTATTAGCATAATTGACCATATCAACAACAAAACTAGCAAAAACCATATGATCATCTCAATAGACGCAGAAAAAGCCTTTGACAAAGTACAACACCCATTCCTATTAAAAACACTAGAAAGCATAGGAATAAGGGGAACCTTCCTCAAAATTATAAATAGCATCTACCTAAAACCATCAACAAGCATTATTTGTAATGGGGATAAACTAGATGCATTCCCAATAAGATCAGGGGTGAAACAAGGATGTCCATTATCACCCCTATTATTCAATTTGGCTCTAGAAACATTAGCTGTAGCAATAAGAGAAGAAAAAGAAATTGAAGGAATTAGAATAGGAAAAGAAGAAACTAAATTATCACTTTTTGCAGATGATATGATGATTTATCTAGAGAATCCTAGAGAATCAAGTAAAAAACTACTTGAAATAATAAACAACTTTAGCAAAGTTGCAGGATATAAAATAAACCCACATAAATCCTCAGCATTCCTATACATTACTGACAAAGCCCAACAGCAAGAGATAGAAAGAGAAATTCCATTCAAAGTTACTGAAGGCACTATAAAATATTTGGGAGTCTATCTGCCAAGACAAACCCAGGGCCTATATGAACATAACTATGAAACACTTTTCATGAGAATAAAATCAGATCTAAATAAATGGAGAAATATCAGTTGCTCATGGTTAGGCCGAGCTAATATAATAAAAATGACAATTCTACCTAAATTAATCTATCTATTCAGTGCCATACCAATCGAACTACCAAATTTTTTTTTTGCTGAGCTGGACAAAATAATAACAAAATTCATTTGGAAAAACAAGAGGTCTAGAGTATCTAGGATATTAATGAAAAGACATGCTAGGGATGGTGGTTTAGCCACACCAGATATTAAACTGTACTACACAGCAGCAGTCATCAAAACTGCCTGGTACTGGTTAAGAAACAGGCGTATGGATCAGTGGTATAGGATAGGTACACAAGTAGGTGAAATCAACAAGTTTAGCAATCTACTCTTTGATAAACCCAAAGAAGCCAGTTTCTGGGCTAATAATTCACTATTTCACAAAAACTGTTGGGAAAATTGGAAAATGGTAGGGCAAAAACTGGGCATAGACCAATATCTTACACCATATACCAAAATAAAGTCAAAATGGGTTCATGATTTAGGAGTAAAAGTTGATACTCTAAGTAATTTGGGAAAGCAAGGAATAGTTTACTTATCAGATTTGTGGAAAAGTAAAGAATTCATGACCCAACAAGAGATAGAGAGCATTACAAAATGCAAAATGGATAATTTTGATTATGTCAAATTGAAATGTTTTTGTACAAAAAAAGCCAATGCAACAAGAATTAGGAGGGAAGCAGAAAATTGGGAGAAAATCTTTGCAACTAGTATCTCTGATAAAGGCCTCATTTCTAAAATATACAGGGAGCTAAGCCAAATATATAGGAATACAAGCCATTCCCCAATTGAGAAATGGTCAAAGGATATGAATAGGCAGTTTTCAGAGGAAGAAATTAAAGCTATCTACAGGCATATGGAAAAATGCTCTGGATCGCTGCTGATTAGAGAAATGCAAATCAAAACAACTCTTAGATACCACATCTCTCCTGTCAGATTGGCTAAAATAACAAATCAGGAGAATGATAAATGCTGGAAAGGATGTGGGGAAATTGGAACATTGTTGCATTGCTGGTGGAGTTGCGAGCTGATCCAGCCATTTTGGAGGGCGGTGTGGAACTATGCCCAAAGGGCTATAGAAATGTTCATACCCTTTGACCCAGTAATACCACTTCTAGGGTTGTATCCCAAAGAATTCACGCAAGCGGGAAAAGGACCCATATGTACAAGAATATTTATAGCAGCTCTCTTTGTGGTAGCCAAGAATTGGAAAGCAAAGGGATGCCCATCAATTGGGGAATGGCTGAACAAGCTGTGGTATATGAAGGTGATGGAATACTATTGTGCCATAAGAAATGGGGATGATGCAGACTTCATAACAACCTGGAAAAACCTACACGACATAATGCTGAGTGAGCGGAGCAGAGCCAGGAGAACGTTGTGCACAGCCACAGATATGTGGATTCCGTGAGGACCAACCCTGACATACTGCGCTTCTCTCAGCAACCTAAAGGGGCAAGGACAACACCAGGGGACTCACGATGGAGAATGCTATCTTCATTCAGAGAAAGAACTGCGAAGTTTGAATACAGACTGAGGCACACTACATGCTCGCCTTTTCTGCTTCTCTTTTGTTTTTGTTTTTGGGCTTTTTTTTTTTTTTTGTTGTTTTTTTTTTTTGGTTCTGTTTCTTCTTTCTTATGATTCATTCCATTGGTCAAAATTCTTCTCCACGACTTGAATAGAGCATAAATTAATTCAATGCGAAGTTATACATGACAGTTATATGAGACTTCATGCCGTCTTGGGGAGGGAGGGGGGAGGGAGGGGAGAAAAACTGGAACTCAAAACTATGTAGAACCGTGTGTGGTAAACTAAAAATAAATAAAGGAAAAAAAAAAAAAATTCAATATCTCAAGTAGGTATCAACAATACAGGCCAATTTCTTGTCCTGAAATCAAGAAAGTGGAATAATATATTCAATCTGCTAGTCACAGGTGGTCGGGAATCATGTAAAACCGTGATTTCCTTTTTTTCAATGTTGTAAAGCTTGGCAAAAGTGACATTCTTGGACAGACACAATTATCTGATCTTTAGTCAAAATGCTGATATGGAACCATACCCACAGCTCCCATGTCTGGATTGGCATTAAACACATATTCCAACCTCTGCCATTCAGATAGGAGGATCAGTCTAATTGTATGTTTTAGTGGAGATCATATAATGTCTCTAGTGGGCATTAAAACAAACATATGTGTGTGTGTGTGTGTGTGTGTGTGTGTGTATTCTTCTTTCACAGCATAACTAATGCGGAAATATATTCAGCATGATTATACATGCATATTCTTTATCAGACTGCTTGCTGTCTTGTGGAGGAGAGGGAGGCTGGAGAAAAATTTAAAACTCAAAATCTTATAAAAATGAATGTTGAAAACTATCTTTACATGTAATTAGAAAAATGATATACTATTTTTTAAATTTATTTTTATATTTATTTCACAACACTCAGTTCCACAAGTTTTTGAGTTACAATTTTTTTTCTCCCTCCCTCTCTTTCTCCCTCAAACCCAAGAAAGCATGTAATTCAACATAGGTTCTACATATACATTCACATTGAACATATTTAGATAATAGTCCAGTTGTAAACCAAAGGAAGGATAATGACAAAGAAGAAAAGAAACCAAAAAGAAGGAGAAAAAGGGACAGCAAATTGTTTGCCTCAGTCTTCATTCAGGCCCCATAATTCTTTTTCTGAATGTGCATAGATTTTCTATCAAGAGTATTTTGGAGCTGTCTTTGAACCTTGCATCTATGAGAAGAGTCAAATCTATTAAAGTTAGTCCTTACACATACTGTGTGTCTGCAATCATGTATAACGAACTCCTGGTTCTGCTCCCCTCACTCAGCATCAGTTCATATAAGTCTTTCCAAGTTTCAGTGAAGTGTGTCTGCTCCTCATTTCTTATAGCACAATAGAATTCCATTCCATTCTTACGTCACAATTTGTTTAGCCATTCTCAAATTGATGGGCCTCCCCTTGATTTCCAATTCTTTGCTACCATTAAAAGAGCTGCTGTAAATACTTTTGTACATACTGGTCCATTTCCCACTTGTCTAATCTCTTTGGGATACAGCCCTAGAAGCGTTATTGCATGGTCAAAGGGTATGCACATTTTACAGGCTTTTGGGCATAGTTCCAAATGCACAACTCCACCAGCAATGTAACAGTGTTCCAAGTTTCCCACGTCCTCTGCAGCATTTATCATTTCCCTGTTTTGTCATGTTATCCAATCTGACAGGAAAGATGTGTTACTTAAGAGTTGTTTTAATTTGCATTTCTCTAATCAATAGTGATTTAGAATATATTTTCATATGCTTATAGACGTCTTTAATTTCTTCCTCTGAAAACTGCCTGTTCATATCCTTTGACCATATCTCAATTGGGGAATGACTTGTATTCCTTTAAATTTGACTCAGTTCTCTGTATATTTTAGATATGAGGCCTTTATCAGAGAAACTGGATGTAAAGATTTTTTCCCAATTTTCTGCTTCCCTCCTAATCTTTATTGCATTGGCTTTGTTTGTACAAAAAATGTTTAATTTTACATAATCGAAATTATCCATTTTGCATTTTGTAATACTCTGTATCACTTGCTTGATTATGAATTCTTCCCTTTCCCATAGATCAGACAGGTAAACTATCCCTTGCTCTCTCAAATTACTTATAGTATCAGTCTTTATATCTAAATCATGAACCCATTTTGACTTTATTTTGATATATTGTGTAAGATATTGGTCTATGCCCAGTTTCTGCCACACTATTTTCCAGTTTTCTCAGCAGGTTGTTTGAAATAGTCAATTCTTAATACAGTAGCTGGATTCTTTGGCTTTATCAAAGAGAAGATTGCTACAGTCATTGACTCCTGAGTCTTGTGTATCTAACCTATCCCATTGACCCACCAGTGTTTCTTAGCCAGTACCAAGTAGTTTTGATGACTGCAGCTTTATAATACAGTTTAATATCTGGTATGGCTAGGCCACCTTACCTAGCATTTCTTTCCATTTATTCCCTTGATATTTTGTACATTTTGTTCTTCCAGATGAATATTGTTATTATTTTGTACAGATCTGTAAAATAAGTTTTTGGTAGTTAGATTGATATGGCACTGAATAAGTAAATTAATTTAGGTAAAATTGTCATTTTTATTACATTAGCTCAGCCTAACCATGAGCAACTGGTGTTGTTCCATTTATTTAGATCTAACTTTATTTGTGTGAAAAGTGTTTTGTAATTGTGTTCATATAGGTGCTGAGTTTATCTTGGCAGGCAGACTACCAAACATTTAATAGTGTCTACAGTAACTTTAAATGGAATTTCTCTTTCTATGTCTTGCTATTGGCCTTTTTAGTAATATAGGAATGCCGAGGATATATGTGGGTTTATTTTATAACTTGCAACTTTCTAAAGTTATTTATTATTTCAAGTAGTCTTTTTACTTGATTCTCTAGTATTCTCTAGGTAAATAATCATATCATCTGCAAATTGTGATAACTTAGTTTCTTCTTTGACTATTCTAATTCCTTCAATTTCTTTTTTCTTCTCTTATTGCTAAAGCTAACAGTTCTAGTAACAAATTGAAGAATATGGGTGATAATGGACATTCTTGTTTCATGCCAGATTTCATATACTATTCACAAAAAGAAAGAACCAATACACATACATGTATGCACATGCACGCACACACACACACACACACACACACACAGACACACAGACACACACACACACAGCTAGATCAATGACCACAACTGACAAATCAATATAGGTGAAGAAACTATCCTCCTGCAGATCCCTGTCTTTTTAGTCTATCTTTTAAGTCAGCCATACACTTTGCAGCTAAGCCCACTGAAAGAAATTGCTAGAACCTCTATTCCTCAGTCTACTGATGTTACCTGGTTGGTGACCACCAAGGCCCAATTTATTCAACTATTGCTCATAGTAGGCAAAGAAACCAAACACTGATTCTCAGAAACCAGATACTTATAGGCAGGGAACTGGTTTTTGAGAGAAGCCCTTTAAAATTTGTCATGTATTAATGAAGGGAACTAACATTCAAAGTATCTTGGCAAATCTTGTTTGTTCCATTTCCATGTAACAATTGAGGCTCTTTGTAGCTGTCCTTCTTGACAAAAGACCCATATTACAACATCTAAATCATAGTAGGCAACTATTGATGATGGGTAATAGCATTCCCAAGCGTTATCTTCTCATTAGTAACTAGCTTCATGTAAAAAGCAAGCAGCTGTTTTTTCAGAAGTGGTGTGGTTAGTGGTCAGTTCACAGAGATTGTGGTTTCAGAAACCTAATGGTCATTTTATTTGACCAATCTTTAGTACCTACCAAAGGCTCCAGGCAGCATGGACAGAGATCCAGGGATATTTATCCTTGGAGGTCATAAGGGCCATGGGGGAGGACTGCTGGATGGCCCTCTTTAGGTCCTCCAGAGTTATAACTTGTGCTAGATCCCACTTCAACGAGTTAAAACTGTAGGTGATTATTCAGTAAATGAAGCTCATAAGGATGCCTAGATAGGGAATGTTGGATCTTCCAAACCTTATGCATCTAATTAGCTTTTAGCTTTCATTTTTGGACTGCAGGAAAGGGAATATCAATAACTTATTCCAGACTGCCTGGAATTATCTGGCTTCTCCTAATACATTAAGATGACATGGTGCTCTTCAAGAATGAAGGACAAATGACAAATTTCCTAAAACTTGACTTAAATGGGCTGTATTATTAATTTTTGGGTTTATCTCCCAATCTTTGTAGTCCACAATGGCTAGAGTGGAATTTTCTGGTCCAAGCAAGAGGATGTAATGAATTTACTAGAGAACATCCTTGCTCTCAAGAACTGGGGCCTGTTTTCAGTCAAAGGCTACCAAATTATGCCTGCAGGAGGATTACATCTGGTAGTCCTGTGAAATGATGATAAAGATAGGGACTTCTTAACTGAAGGCAAATTTCTGATAACTAGCCTTAGCCACAAGACTAGAGGAAAAAGGAGTTAGTAAGACAGACAACTCTATGGCACTTGTATGGAGCCTGGATTATCTGATACACCAACTTTGTTTTGTTCCCTGTGCAATTGTTCCATCTGCCTTTCTCATCCACAATATAGTGTTAAGAAAAGTTGTTATGTAGTGGAGGCAGAGCCAAGGTGGCAGAGTAAAGGCAGGTACTCAACAGAGTTCTTCCTTAAACCCCTCCAAATACCATTAAAAATGACTCTAAACAAATTCTATAGTAGGAGAACACATAAAAAGACAGAGGAAAATAAATTCCCAGCCCAAGACAACGTGGAAGGTCAGCAGGAAAGGTCTGTTGTAGCAGGCTAAGACAGGAACACAGTCTAGCACAGACCAGGGCAGAGCAAATGCATAACAGGCCTCAGGGTAACTGAATCACTGGCAGCAGTGGTGGTTTCCAGACATCCCAGCTCACAGATGCCAAAGACAACTTAGAAGGTCAATAAGAAAAGTCTATCATACCTGGGTGAATGGAGCACACTCTAGCACAGGTCAAGTCAGCACAGCCAGAGCCACAGAAAACCAGGAGCAGGCCTTGGTAGTGGCTGAACAAGCAGCAGCAGCAGGTCTCTGCAAGATTCTGCTACTTTGCCCATATTTGGAACCAGGCAGTTGAGGGCAAATGAAAACAATTCTGAGGTACTAGCTCATACCTATTAGATTGGCTAATTTGACAGAAAGGGTAAATGTCAAATGTTAGAGGGGATGTGGGAAAAATGAGACATTAATGCACTGTTGGTGGAGCAATTAGGAAGCATACCCAAAGGGCTATAAAACTATGCATACCCTTTGAGCTTCTAATACTGTTACTATGTATGTATCCCAAAAGACAATATTTTTTAAAAAGGAAAAGGGCTTATACGTACAAAAATATTTATAGCAAAACTTTCTGGGGCCAAAGGATTAGTAATTGAGGGGATGCTGATCAATTGAGGAATGGCTAAACAAGTTGTGGTAAGCAATTATGACAAAATACTATTTTATTGAAATAAATGATGATCAGTGTGCTCTCACAAAAACCTAGAAAGACTTCCATGGGGTGATGCAAAGTGAAATGTACTGTACACAAAGTAACAGCAATATCGTAAGATGATTAGCCATGAATGATGCAGCTATTCTCAGTAATACAATGATCCAAGACAACTCTGAAGGACTTATGATAAAAAATGCTACCCCTCCCCAGAGACAGACGTGATATTGTTTGAATACAGATTGAATCTTACTTTGTTTTAATTTTCTTTATTTTTCTTGAGTGTTTTTTGTTTTGGCTTTCATTTACAATATTCTTATGAATTATATTTTGCACGACTACACATGTATAACCTATATTGAATTGTTTGCCTTCTTAATGGGGGGGGAAATAAGAGAAAGAATTTGGAACTCAAAGTTTTAGAAATGAATTTTGAGAATTCTTTTTAACATGTAACTGGCTAAAAATAGCATACTAAATAAAGAAAAAAAAGCAAGTGTTGTAGAGAAACGTCCTGACTTCCATCAATTCTATCACTAGGGAAGAATTAGCTTCCATGCCCTGTGCTGTTTGCTGATAACTATGCAAAATCACTCAGGTGCAACCCAGGGTTTCCATTTGGTCCTACCCATAACAAGTAGCATAAAAATGCACAAATAGATAATTTATTTACAACTTCCCATCTTAATCACCTAAAAAGTGACAAGACCTAGTCTCCATTTGGATTCTTTAAGTCATCTAATTGATTTTTGCAAAAAATAATTCCTATGTAAGAGCCTGAAACTGATGGACCTTGTCATCTAAGAGGACATCTCTATCAGCCAAATAGACACTGCTCTCACCAATCATACTCCAGTGATTTCCCAGTGCTTTGGCTAAACTTATCCTGAGCTTCCCTAATTCCATGGTAGTAAAAACCCACATAAGCCTCTGATTTCCCTTTTTTAGAAGGGAAAGGATATATATATCTATATATATATAGATATATATAGATATATAGATATAGATATATATAGATAGATATAGATATAGATATAGATGTAGATATAGATGTAGATATAGATATAGATATAGATATAGATATAGATATAGATATAGATATAGATATAGATATAGATATAGATATAGATATAGATATAGATATAGATATAGATATATAGGGCTTCCTTACCTTTGGGAAGTGTACTCTTTCCTCTTCATATTCTAATTCTCTTCCTTTAAGAGCTCTGATTCTTCCATTGACCATAAAAATATTTTTTTCATGTTTTCTCTCATATTAAAATGTATGCTCTTTGAGGACACAGGTCATGTTTTTCCCTTGATTTTCATCCCCTGTCCTTAGCATGGTACCTGGCTGCTAATAAATGCTTATTTGATGCTTGATGACTTACTGATTAATTTTCCAAGTTTGGAGACCTTACTGATCTTCTTTATTTGGTCATTCTCTGTCTTTAAAATTATCGCTCATTTTACTTATGATGTTACTGATTTTATGATTTGATGCTCTGTTGTTTTCAGGATGTTGTCCTTAAAGATCAAGAGCACATTCAAAATAATTTCAATTAAAAAAATAGAATTTCTTTTATTCCCAATTACATGTAAAAAAACCTCAATTTTTAACATTCACTTTTAAAACTTTGAGTTCCAAACTCTCTTCCTTCCTCTCTTCCCACACCCCTCATTGAGAAGGCAAACAATTTGATATAGGTTATACATATGTAGTCAAAATGTATTTCCATATCAGTCATGTTGTGAAAGAAAACATAGAACAGCAACAAAAAATCTCAAGAAAATGAAGGAAAAAAATATGCCTCAATCTGTATTTAGACATCATCACTTCTTTGGGGATGGATAGCATTTTTCATTGTAAGTCCTTCAGAAGTGTCTTGGATCATTGTATTGCTGAGAATAGCTAAATCATTCACAGATAACCATCTTAAAATATTTCTGTTACTTTGTACACAGTACGTTTCATTTTACATCAGCTCATGTAAGTCATTTCATGGTGTTTCTGAGAGCATCCTGCTCATAATTTCTTATAAGACAGTAATATTCTATCATAATCACATAGCACAATTTTTCAGCCATTCCCCAATTAATGGGCATCCTCCCAATTTCCGACTCCCTACCAACAAAAAAAGATGCTATAAATATTTTGTACATATCAGTCCTTTTTCTTTTTTTAAAATCTTTTTGGGTATAGACCTAGTAGTGGCACTGCTAAATCAAAGGGTATGAATGATTTTATATCCTTTTGGGCATAGCTCCGAATTGGTCTAAGAAGGGTTGAATCAGTTCACCATTCCACCAACAGTACATTAGGTGTTTTTTTCTCCACATTCCCTCCAACATTTGTCATTTACCTTTTTGTCTCATTAGCCAATCTAATAGGTATGACGTAGTACTGATGGAATCCTAGCCACTGTCCCTAGCTAGCCACTGTCCCCAGACACAATATTTTAACTTCCTCGTACGCCCCACTGAGCAGCAGGCATCACCATCCACATCATCCATTTAGCTTCATACAGGGCAACAGTAGCAAACTACCCATTTTCCCCAGACAGGACTACAATAACCAGCCAAGCAGAGAGCAACACCACAAGGATGATGACCAGAGTGCTTTACCACTAACCCATTAAAGGGATTTTCCCTAAGTTGATACCTTCACAGGAATAGCAAAGAACTGGCCTAAAGTGGGCTTATGACATAGGGAGGCTTATTATAATCTCATTATCATATATTATTGTCCCCCCCAAAATGGGTGCATTTCCACCAAGCTGGGGCCCCTTCTCTATTGCTTAAACCCCTGATGAACTCCTCCTGTCCCTTAATATTCAAATATTCTGTAATGTATATTCATAATATATTGTATAATCAGCATCATATACTTTATAAAATTGCTTCTCTTGTTTAACTGAAATTGCTAGCTCCTCTAAGGAATTTAGCCCACTTTTCAGAGTGTGAAACCTCAAAAACACAATAAATGCCTTTGTTCATCTGGGAGATGATCTGAGTTTGCGAATTATTTTGAGACAATCCCACCAAAACACAACCTGACCCTCATCAGTACCTCAGAATTGCTTCAATTTGCATTCCTCCAATCAATAGCTATTTAGAGCACCTTTGCAAATGCCTACAGATAGGCTTTGATTATTTCATCTGTAAAATGTTTATATCCCTTGATCATTTATAAAGTGGAGAGTGGCTCTTATTTTTTTTTATAAATTTGAATCAGTTCTCTATATATTTAAGAAATGAGGCCTTTATCAGAGAAACACTTGTTTTTCACAATTATGATTCCTAAGTGTATTTTCCTCCGTCTTATGCACCCCTGTTCATTTTATTTTCTCTCTTTTCATCCTGTCCCTCCTAAAAAAGTGTTTTGTTTCTGAGTACCCTCTCCTCCAATCTGCCTTACCTTCTATCACCCCCCCCCATTCTTTTATCCCCTTCCCCTCCTACTTTCCTGTAGGGGAAGATAGATGTCTATACCCAAATGAGTGTGTATGTTATTTCCTCTTTGAGCCAATTCTTATGAGAATAATGTTCACTCACACCCCCCAGCAAAACAAACTCCCCATCTATTCCCCTACATTGTAAAAGCTTTTCCTTGACTCTTTTATGTGAAATAATTTACCCCATTCTACCCCTCTCTTTCCCTTTCTCCCAATGCATTCCTCTTTCTGACCCATTCGTTTTAATGTTTTTAGATATTATACTTCCACATTCAAATCTCAACTGTGACATCTGTCTATACATACTCTTAACTGCCCCAATAATGAGAAAAAAAAAATTTTGAGTTACTGGCGGCATCTTCCCATGTAGGAATGTAAACAATGGAACCTTATTAAGTCCCTTATGATTTCCCTTTCCTGTTTACCTTTTTATGCTTCTCTTGAGTCTTGTATTTGAAAGTCACATTTTTCTATCCAGATCTGATCTTTTCATCAAAAATGGTTGAAAGTCTTCCATTTCATTGAAAATCCTTTTTTGCACCCTGGAAGATTTTACTCAGTTTTGCTGGGTAGGTGATTCTTGTTTTTAATCTTATCTCCTTTGCCCAATGGAATATCATGTTCCAAGCCCTCTGATCCTTTCATGTAGAAGCTGCAAAATACTGTGTTATCCTCATTGTGGCTCCATAATAGTTGAATTGTTTCTTTCTGGCTATTTGCAATGTTTTCTCCTTTACTTGGGAAATCTGGAATTTGGTGATAATATTCCTGGAAGTTTTGTTTTTGGAATCTCTTTCACAAGGTGATCAGTAAATTCTTCCAATTTTTATTTTACCCTCTGGTTCTAGAATATCAGGGCATTTTCCTTGATAATTTCTTGAAAGATGATATCTAGGCACTTTTTTGTTCATGGCTTTCAAGTAGTTTAATCATTTTTAAAATTATCTCTCCTGGATCTTTTTTTCCAATGTTTTGCCAATGAGATATTACACATTGTCTTCTATTAATTCTTGTATTTGGTTTTGTTTTATTATTTCCTTATTTCTCATAAAGCCATTAGTTTCCATTAGCTTCATTCTAATTTTTAAGGAACTACTTTCTTCAGTGAATTCTGTACCTCCTTTTCCACTTGTCCTGTTTTACTTTTAAAGGACTTTTTATCTTTAGTGAATTTTTGTGCCCCTTTTTTTCCATTTGGTCAATTTTGCTTTTCAAGGCATTTTTTTCCTTAATGGCTTTTTGTACATCTTTTACCATTTGGCCTAGTCTGTTTTATAAGGTTTTATTTTATTCAGTATTTTTGTGTGTCTCATTTACCAAGCTGTTGACTTCTTTTTCACTATTTTCTTGCATTATTCTCATTTCTCTTCCTAACTTTCCTTCTGCTTCTCTTACTCAATTTTCAAAATCCTTCCTAAGTTCTTCCATGGCCTGAGACCAACTTATAATTTTCTTGGAGACTTTGGACATTGGAAATTTCACTTTGTTATTTTCCTCTGAGTGTGTGTGTGTGTTTGTGTGTGTGTGTGTGTGTGTGTGTGTGTGTGCGTGTCTTTGTGTCTTTGTCTGTGTCTGTTTCTGTGTTGATCTTCCTTGTCACCATAGTGAATTTCTATGATGAGATTATTTTTTCCTGTAAGACTTCTGGGAACCAAGATGGTGCAGTAAGCAGTAAATTTCTTTAGCTCTCCCAGATTCGCTTCCAAACAACCATAAAATAATTCCCCAGACCAAATTCTAGAACAGTCAAGCCAGCAGAAAGACAGGGTGGAGTGGACTTTTAGCCCTGGAGTCTTGGAGGATCAGCAAGAAAAGTCCATCTCACTCAAAAGGAGAGTGCATTCCAGGATAGGAAGAACCCCAGGAAGCCAGCATCAAGCCCCAGCTCAGCAAACCACAGCACGGCCCCCCTCCCCAGACACTGAGACCCAGGGGGAGGGTGGAGTTGTCTCCAGTGGGTGGGGGAAAGTGCTAATCCAACCATTCTGGAGAGCAATTTGGAACTATGCTCAAAGGGCAATCAAACTGTGCATACCCTTTGACCTAGCAAAACCACTACAAGGTCTGTATCTCAAAGAAATCATAAGAAAGGGAAAAGGATCTACATGTGCAAAAATATTTATAGGAACCTTATTTGTGGTGGCAAAATATTGGAAATTGAGGGGATGCTCGTCAATAGAGGAATGTCTGAAAAAGTTTTCGTATATGAATTTAATGGAATACTACTGAGCAATAAGAAACAATGAACAGGGGGGCGGAGCCAAGATAGCGGCTGGTAAGCAGGGACTAGCATGACCTCCATACCGAGTACCTTCAAAAACGTATAAAAAATGGCTCTGAACCAATTCTAGAATGGCAGAACCCACAAAACAGCAGAGGAAAGCAGGGCTCCAGCCCAGGACAGCCTGGATGGTCTATGGGTGAGGTCTATCCCACACGGAGCTGGAAGCTGGGAGCTGGGAGCTGGGAACGGAGTGGAGCAGAGCCCAGCCTGAGCGGCGTGGACTGACAAGACCAGCAACTGAGCAGAACATGCCCCAGCTCTCTGAATCAGTGAGCTGCGGCAGTTACCAGACTTCTCAACCCAAAAAAAACCAAAGACTGCTGAGAAGGTTAGTGGGAAAAGCTGCCGGAATGGAAGGAGTTGGAAGGAGTTCATGGTTTAGCTTCCAGCCCCAGGGGCAGCAGAGGTGGGGCAGCCAAGGCTGTTGTTGCTTCTGGTCCCAGGCCCACTTGGTGGGATCAGAGCAGGAGTGCACAGCCTCCTGAAGATCTAAGCCCAGTCCGGGTTGGGGGTTCTTGGGGAAGGAGCAGTGCGGGTGTGGCAGAGCCGGCAACTCCCCCCCAAACGGGGAACATAGAACTCTCTAGTGTACAAGCAGTCATACCCCACTGAAAAACTCAAAGGTCAAGTTAGTTGGCTGGGAATATGGCCAGGCAGCAAAAACGCACCAAGATTCAGTCTCAGACTTTGCATTCTTTCTTTGCTGACAAAGAAGACCAAAACATACAGCCTAAAGAAGTCAATAAAGTGCAAGAGCCTACAACAAAAGCCTCCAAGAAAAACATGAACTGGTCCCAGGCCACGGAAGAGCTCAAAAAGGATTTGGAAAAGCAAGTTAGAGAAGTAGAGGAAAAATTGGGAAGAGAAATGAGAAGGATGAGAGAAAACCATGAAAAACAAGTCAATGACTTGCTAAAGGAGACTCAAAAAAATACTGAAAAATACACTGAAGAAAACAACACCTTAAAAAATAGGCTGACTCAAATGGCAAAAGAGCTCCAAAAAGCCAATGAGGAGAAGAGTGCCTTGAAATGCAGAATTAGCCAAATGGAAAAGGAGGTCCAAAAGGCCACTGAAGAAAATACTACTTCAAAAATTAGATTGGAGCAAGTGGAAGCTAGAGAGTTTATGAGAAATCAAGATATTATAAAACAGAACCAAAGGAATGAAAAAATGGAAGACAATGTGAAATATCTCCTTGGAAAAACCACTGACCTAGAAAATAAATCCAGGAGAGATTATTTAAAAATTATTGGACTACCTGAAAGCCATGATCAAAAAAAGAGCCTAAACATCATCTTTCAAGAAATTATCAAGGAGAACTTCCCTGATATTCTAGAGCCACAGGGCAAAATAGAAATTGAAAGAATCCATCGATCGCCTCCTCAAATAGATCCCAAAAAGAAATCTCCCAGGAATATTATCGCCAAATTCCAGAGCTCCCAGATCAAGGAGAAAATACTGCAAGCAGCCAGAAAGAAACAATTGGAGTACTGTGGAAACCCAATCAGAATAACACAAGATCTGGCAGCCTCTACATTAAGAGATCAAAAGGCTTGGAATACGATATTCTGGAGGTCAATGGAGCTAGGATTAAAACTAAGAATCACCTACCCAGCAAAACTGAGTATCATGCTCCAAGGCAAAATATGGATTTTCAATAACATAGAGGACTTTCAAGCTTGCTCAGTGAAAAGACCAGAACTGAATAGAAAATTTGACTTTCAAACACAATAATCAAGAGAAGCATGAAAAGGTAATCAAGAAAAAGAACAAAAAAAAAGAAATTGCAAGGTACTTACTGAAGTTGAACTGTTTTGTTGACATTCCTACATGGAAAGATGACAAGTATGATTCATGAGACCTCAGTATTAGGGTAACTGAAGGGAATATGCATACATATATGTTTATGTATATATATATATATGTGTGTGTATATATATATATGGGTGAATGTGTATGTATGTATATATCTATGTGTGTATATATATATATATATATATATATATATATATATATATATATACACAGAGAGAGAGAGAGAGAGAGAGAGAGAGAGAGAGGACACAGGGTGAGTTGAAGATGAAGGGAAGATATCTAAAAGAAATAAAATCAAATTAAGGGATGAGAGAGGAACATACTGAGAGAGGGAGATAAGGAGAGATAGAATGGGGTGGATTATCTCGCATATAGGTGGCAAGAGGAAGCAGTTCTGGGGGAGGAGGGGAGAGGGCAGATGAAGGGGGAATGAGTGAACATTGCTCTCATCAGATTTGGCCTAAGGAGGGAATACCATACATACACAATTGGGAATCTTACCCCACAGGAAAGAAGAGGGAAGAAGATAAAAAAATGGTGGAGATGATGGAGGGGAGGGCTGATGTGGGTGGAGGTAGTCAAAAACAAACACTTTGGAAAGGGGACAGGGTCAAGGGAGAAAATTCAATAAAGGGGGATGGGTTGCGAAGGAGAAAAATATAGTTAGTCTTTCACAACATGAGTATTGTGGAAGGGTTATACATAATGATACACATGTGGCCTATGTTGAATGGCTTGACTTCTTAGGGAGGGTGGGTGGGAAGGGAAGAGGGGAGAGAATTTGGAACTCAAAGTTGTAAAAACAGATGTTCAATAACAAACAAAAATGTTTTTGCATGCAACTATAAAATAAGATACACAGACAATGGGGTGTAGAAATTTATCTTGCCCTACAAGAAAGGAAGGGAAAGGGGGATGGGAGGGGAGTGGGGTGACAGAGGGGAGCGCTGACTGGGGAACAGGGCAAACAGAATATACACCATCTTGGAGTGGGGGGGGAGGGTAGAAATGGGGAGAAAATTTGTAATTCAAACTCTTGTGAAAATCAATGCTGAAAACTAAATATGTTAAATAAATAAATTAAAAAAAAAAGAAAAGAAAAGAAACAATGAACAGGCGTTTTTCATAAATACCTAGAAAGACTTGTACAAACTGATGCAAAGTGAAATGGGCAGAACAAGGAAAACACTGTACAAAGTATCAGCAACATGGTGTGATGATTAGCCATGAATGACTCACCTTTTCTCAGCAACAGAATAATCCAAGACAAGAACAAAGGACTTACAAAGGAAAATGCTATCCATATCCAGATAAAGAACTGATAGACTCTGAATGCAAATTGAAGCATATTTTTTCACCCACTTTATTGTTTCTCATATTTTTCTCCTTCCCCCTGTTTCTTCTTCCACAACTGTGATGAAGATAAAAATATGTTTTATATGATAGCATGCTTATAAATTGTGCCAAATTGCCTCCCATTTTCAGAAGAGGAGAGGGTGGAAAGTAGAACTTGCAAAAATGAATGCTAAAATTTTTCTTGATATGTAATTGGGGTAAAATAAAATATTATTTAAAGAAAATAGATAGTTTTTCCTTTTGTTTGCTCATTTTTACAGTCTATTTCTTGAATTTTAACTCTTTATTAAAGTGGAGCTCTACTTCCGAGGTGGAAGGTGCATTAGTTCCAAGCTTCAAGGGTTTTGTGCAGTTGTTTTCAAATATACTTCTAGGGACCTCCAAGTTTTCAGTTCTTCCAAGGTCATATGATCTAAGGAGAGGTGTATTTACTAATTTCATAGCCTGTGCTCTGATCCATGAGTGTCCACAAAAACTCTTTTTGGCTCTGGAACTGTGATGAGAGTTCCTGCTCCACTGTGGATGCAAGCTCTGGTGTGCTCCTCTTTACCCTGGTACTGCCACCCAGGACTGTGACCTGGATCAGAGTATTGGCAAAGCAGCAGAGATCTGCCCCCAGGGTGAGCAAAGAGATTAATTGTTCAATACTCTTATTCTCTATGGGCTTACAGCTCTGGAAGCACCCACTGTCAATGCTCATTCAGTGGCTCCCAAAGCCTGCTTTTAGTTTGCTGTGTCCAGTTTGCACTGGCTAGGCTGACACTGGACTATGCTCCACTCTCACCCTGGTTGGACAGACCTTTCCTGCTGACCTAAGTTGTCTTATACTGGAAAATTATTTCACCCTATGCTTTTGGGGTTCTGCTACTTCAGGAATTGCTTTATGGCATTATCTAAAGGTGTTAAGAGGGGTTTTGGGAAGAGCTCAGAGAGCTGCTGCCTTTTTCTGCCATCTTGTCTCATCTCTTCTACTTCTATTTCTAATTGTTAAAGGAATGCAGACTGTTTACTTTCATTTTTCTTAAACTGGCCATAAAGATTTTCTGGGAATGTCTGCAACATCCATAGGACACTTGCTTTGAATACCCAGTAGGCTAATCTCCCTTGTTCAGTGAGGTTTTCTCCTGATCTTATTGACATGAATTCCATTTTCCATCAAAAGTGTGATGGCCACAGGTTAGGTTTCCATATCAGGAGACCCAATTACCTGGGTATCCCATACTACTATTTTGCCTTTTCTTCATTTTCACCACAAGGTCATCCTAGACTAATTCTGACAGTAATTCCAAAATTCTAACCCAGGTCCAATTCAGCCCAATCCAGTGGTTTAGGAGTAGTACTGGAACAAAATGAGACACTTGTAGATCGTAGCGCATTAACAAAATAGCATGGAATGGATACAAAATTGGTTCAGTTGCTCAAAGTTCGTTTCTTTTCTCCCCCCTCCCACTGCCTCCAGAACGCTAATCATCTCTGGTTTGTTACCATTCAGAAAGTTGTGTTGGTTTGCACCATAATGCTGAATCCATCAATCCATATAGGCTCTGGGTAATTATGTTCTCAGATTTTATGCCTTAGGTTCCTGGAAATTTTGATCAATGTATCAAGCCCTAGTCACCTAAATCAATGAATTTTTGAATCTGTTTTCATTCCCTTTTAAGGAATCTTAGGAAATTCATAGTGAATTTCCAGCTGTGCCATCAAGTCTGCAGTCAAGGTTCCCAGCTACATTAGGAGGGGTCCTTCCTATCCCAAAGAGGTAAGATAAAATCATGGATTTATATATGGACAGGACCTTGAAGGTCATCTTTTTCTCCCCCATTATTTTTCAGTTGAGAAAACTGACGCTTAAAGAGGTTAAATAACTTGTTCAAGGTCAAAAAGCCAGAACGTGTCAGAGCAGGGATTTTACTCAGCTCCCATAACTCCCTGGGTGTGGAGAATTCTCCATGATACAGATAGGAAATATTAGAGAATTGCTATGGACACTAAGATGTTAAGCAATTTGCTCGTGGTCATACAGCTTATATCCTAAAGGGGAAGAATTTTTTTTAAATATTCCTTTTGATTTGTTAGTTTTTAATTAGTTATCCTGATACATAAACACAGACACAGGTCATTGTTGCTTTACACTTGTATTGATTTATTAAAATACTATGCAGGCTGGTAGATATGCATCAAGAAAGAACAGTAGTCATAATAATTTCAATGAGCCAATGCTTTTGAAATTTAAAAATAATAAGCATTAATGATTTAGTTTTGAATGAAATAATGTCTCTGAGATTTAAAGAGGAAAAAAAATTAACACTGGAAAAAAGGCTACTGGGACTAGCCAATTTAATTTGCTGCCACCATCTTTTCAAATGCTATCTACTGCTCTTCAATATAACATATATAAACATTTTACCCTGAAGCAGTTGCACTCACACACATTCCTTGAGGAAAAATAATGCTCTTTGTAATAAGGATCTCTGGACACCTTTAAATATCTAAAGCTTTCATATAGAAAGACAATTGTTTCATCCAGAGTCAAAAACAGGTTACATTTTTTTTCCTGCTGACCCCCCATTCCTTTTGGGGATTACATGTGAAAATGTGAAAGTTAAAGTAATCTAGTGAACTTAGGGTTGATCTTGAAGCAAGCAAGAGTCCTATTCAACTCATTATTACATTAGATTAGATTTGATAAAATATTTATTCAACTATAGTAAGCAGTGGTGATTCAAATATAAGCAAAATAATAGACAGGTCCTACCATCAAGGATCTTACATTCTAAGAAGGAAAACCAGAATTGAGCACAGAAGTCTGAGAAATTTGTCAAATGAAAGTCCATTGAGAAATTTTGGCCGTGTGACTGTGCACAAGCCACCTAAATTCTCAATATTATAGGCAACTCTTTAAGACTACAAATTGCAAAGAAAGTACTAGCCTCCATTGATAGTGGTAGTTTCTTCCTCTAGGAGTTCACTATCACATTGAAATCACAGGTACTGTCTCTATCCCTATCTTTATGACATTTTTGTAAATATTAAGAGAACAAAAGTTTTCAATAAGTTACCTTGTATATTTTATAAATATCATGAACATTTAGTATGCAAAGAAAAGGCTTCCTCCTATTGCTCATTATTCTGTGAATCTTTCAAAGTTACAATACTGTATGTCTTATTTTTCTAGGCAGATAGAGACTTTACATGTAAAGAATTCTATCTATTATTTTGAAAGTGAGCCATATTCTCCCCTTTTCTCCGGTGGCACAATTAAGGCAAGTGAAAAGAAAATCTTTGGAAGCTGTTGTTGTGGTCTTTGTTGTTTTTCCAGCTATGACCATGAGATATTAAGTAGAACCATGTTAATGGCTAGGTTGGATATGATCAATAACCCTTCTATTCAGTGTGGCCAGTGATAGAGGCTCCACAGGGTGATAGTATCTTGAACTGGAAGTGACTTCAGAAATTCGCTAATCTAATTCCTTCACTTTAAGCACTCAGAAAACTGTGCCACAAAAAAGTCAAGTAATTACTCAGTATCAAGTAGGTAGTGGTACCAGAAGTGGGATTTGTACCTAGATCTCCTGGATCCATATCCAAGGCTTTTCACACTATTCCATTCTACATTTGACTATAGCATACATGCCCTGAGCTCTAGCTGTCTTAAAGGATATGTGCAACTTGACTTTTCCAGGTAGTCATGAATGATTCTACTGCTAATAAGTTCTTCCTGGGGCAATTTAGATTTATTCATATTTCTGTCTATTCTAGATCATCGGTAATGAATTGTGAAAGCTTATCACTTGCTGTATGTTTTTCTTCTTTGTCTTTGTCTGAAGCTTACCTCAATAAACCTCCAAAGAGTGTTCCCAAGTTTCAAAGAGTGCCTTCCTACCTCCAAACTCTGGAATTTGATTAAAAACTCTCTTCCTTTTTGAA
The DNA here is from genome assembly GCF_011100635.1 of Trichosurus vulpecula. Classification (NCBI taxonomy): domain Eukaryota; kingdom Metazoa; phylum Chordata; class Mammalia; order Diprotodontia; family Phalangeridae; genus Trichosurus; species Trichosurus vulpecula. The sequence continues at coordinate 106,544,393 of NC_050581.1, read as the reverse complement.
CTCTTTTGTCTTTATAAATAAAAGAACATAGTAACCAAATTATATATTGTTTCCTTAAACATGAAGTGATAATAAAATGGCAAGATTGCACCTTCCACATATGAATACCAAATCACAATCTATATACCATTTGAACTTCACACATTTTCACTGGCTGTCCCCCATGCATGGAAATCTCCCCAACCTCATGTCTGCCTGCTAGCTTTCCTGTCTTCATCTAAAACTCCACATTCTACAATAATTCTTTCAAAATCCCACTTAGTGCTTGTATCTTCCCTCTGAAATTATTTCCAATATATATCATATGTACTTTTTTTAAATTTTTTTTTATTTAAAGAAGTTTTTTGTGTGTTTTATTCTTTTTTTTAATTTAAATTTATTTATTTGACATATTTAGTTTTCAGCATTGATTTTCACAATAGTTTGAATTACAAATTTTCTCCCCATTTCTACCCTCCCCACAGACTCCAAGATGGCGTATATTCTGGTTGCCCTGTTCCCCAGTCAGCCCTCCCCTCTATCACCCCCCTCCCCTCTCATCTCCTTTTCCCTTCCTTTCTTGTAGGGCAAGATAAATTTCTACGCCCCATTGCCTGTGTATCTTATTTTTTAATTGCATGCAAAAACTTTTTTTTTTGTTTTTGAACATCTGATTTTAAAACTTTGAGTTCCAAATTCTCTCCCCTCTTCCCTTCCCACCCATTCTCCCTAAGAAGTTGAGCAATTTAACCTAGGCCACATGTGTATCATTATGTATAACCCTTCCATAATACTCATGTTGTGAAAGACTAACTACATTTTGCTCCTTCCCAACCCATCCCACTTTATTGAATTTTCTCTCTTGACCCTGTCCCCTTTCCAAAGTGTTTGTTTTTGATTACCTTCACCCCCATCTGCCCTCCCCTCCATCATCCCCCCCCCTTTTATTTTTTTTTCTTCCTCCCTCTTCTTTCCTGTGGGGTAAGATACACAACTGAGTATGTATGGTATTCCCTCCTCAGGCCAAATCTGATGAGGGCAAGGTTCACTCATTCCCCCCTTACCTGCCCTCTCCCCTCCTCCCACAGAACTGCTTCCTCTTGCCACCTTTATGTGAGATAATCCACTCCATTCTATCTCTCCCTATCTCCCTCTCTCAGTATGATGCTCTCTCATCCCTTAATTTTATTTTATTTCTTTTAGATATCTTCCCTTCATCTTCAACTCACCCTGTGTCACAAATGTATATACACATAGATATATACATACATATACATTCACTTATATATATACATAAACATATATATATATATATATATATATGCATATTCCCTTCAGCTACCCTAATACTGAGGTCTCATGAATCATCCATGTCCTTTTTCCGTGTAGGAATGTAAACAAAACAGTTCAACTTTAGTAAGTCCCTTATGATTTCTCTTTCTTGTTTACCTTTTCATGCTTCTGTTGATTCTTGTGTTTGAAAGTCAAATTTTCTATTCAGTTCTGGTCTTTTCACTGAGAAAGCTTGAAAGTCCTCTATTTTATTGAAAATCCATATTTTGCCTTGGAGCATGATACTCAGTTTTGCTGGGTAGGTGATTCGAGGTTTTAATCCTACCTCCATTGACCTCCGGAATATCGCATTCCAAGCCCTTCAATCTCTTAATGTAGAAGCTGCCAGATCCTGGGTTATTCTGATTGTGTTTCCACAATACTCAAATTGTTTCTTTCTGGCTGCTTGCAATATTTTCTCCTTGATCTGGGAGCTCTGGAATTTGGCGACAATATTCCTAGGAGATTTCTTTTTGGGATCTATTTGAGGAGGCGATCGATGGATTCTTTCAATTTCTATTTTGCCCCGTGGCTCTAGAATATCAGGGCAGTTCTCCTTCATAATTTCTTGAAAGATGATATCTAGGCTCTTTTTTTGATCATGGCTTTCAGGTAGTCCAATTATTTTTAAATTATCTCTCCTGGATCTATTTTCCAGGTCAGTGGTTTTTCCAAGGAGATATTTCACATTGTCTTCCATTTTTTCATTCCTTTGGTTCTGTTTTATAATATCCTGGTTTCTCATAAAGTCACTAGCTTCCACTTGCTCCAATCTAATTTTTAAAGTAGTATTTTCTTCAGTGGTCTTTTGGACCTCCTTTTCCATTTGGCTAATTCTGCCTTTCAATTCATTCTTCTCCTCATTGGCTTTTTGGAGCTGTTTTGCCATTTGAGTTAATCTGTTTTTTAAGGTGTTGTTTTCTTCAGTGTATTTTTCAGTATTTTTTTGGATCTCCTTTAGCAAGTCATTGACTTGTTTTTCATGGTTTTCTTACATCACTCTCATTTCTCTTCCCAATTTTTCCTCTACTTCTCTAACTTGCTTTTCCAAATCCTTTTTGAGCTCTTCCATGGCCTGGGACCAGTTCATGTTTTTCTTGGAGGTTTCTGTTGTAGGCTCTTTGACTTTATTAATTTCTTCTGTCTGTATGTTTTGGTCTTCTTTGTCAGCAAAGAATGAATGCAGAGTCTGAGACTGAGTCTCGGTGCGTTTTCGCTGCCTGGCCATAATCCCAGCCAACTAACTTGACCTTTGAGTTTTTCAGTGGGGTATGACTGCTTGTAGACTACAGAGTTCTATGTTCCATGTTTGGGGGGGAGGTGCCAGCTCTGCCGCACCAGCACTGCTCCTTCCCCAAGGACCCCCAACCCGAACTGGGCTCAGATCTTCGGCAGGCTGTGCACCCCTGCTCTGATCCGCCACTTAATTCCTCCCACCAGGTGGGCCTGGAGCCGGAAGCAGCAGCAGCCGTAGCTGCCCCACCTCCGCTGCCCCCGGGGCTGGAAGCCGAACTGCGAACTCCTTCCACTCCTGCAGCTTTTCCCGCTAACCTTCTCAGCAGTCTTTGGTGTTTGTGGGTTGAGAAGTCTGGTAACTGCCGCAGCTCACTGAATCAGGGCGCTAGGGCCCCCTCCGCCCGGCTTCTGGTCTGGATGGTCCAAGTCGCTCAGGCTGGGCTCTGCTCCACTCCGTTCCCAGCTCCCAGTTCCGTGCGGGATAGACCTCACCCAGAGACCATCCAGGCTGTCCTGGGCTGGAGCCCTGCTTCCCTCTGCTGTTCTGTGGGTTCTGCTATTCTAGAATTGGTTCAGAGCCATTTTTTATAGGTTTTGGAGGGACTCGGGTACGGAGCTCACTCTAGTCCGTGCTTACCAGCCGCCATCTTGATATCATATGTACTTTGTACAATTTTTGCACCCATGGTGTCTCTCAAATTACACAGATTTCATGGAAAACAGTGTTGTTTGTTTGTTTGCTTGTGTTTTTTTGGGGGGTCGAGGTATAACCTTTACGTCCTTAGTGCTCAGCATAATGACTGAAATATCACAGACACTTAAATGTTTGTTGACTTGACATGACTATATATAGATACATATATACATACATGTGTATATTTATACCCCCTTACTTGAAGATGAAATTCATTAATTTGAAGAAAAAAAGGTTTTTATTCTAGAAAATTCAACATTATTTATATAATGACAGAAATTGGACCTGTGAATTTTGTGACATGGAGAACATCCAAATGAGGAAATTACTTTTACCAATGAAGTTAGACACATTCTCTGTCATTTATCATGATATATTTGACTACAGCATTTAGAGAAATTAAGTGACTTGTTTATCATATATGTTGGAGTTAGGAGTTATACCCACATCTTCCTGGATCCTCTTACCAAATTCAATTTTGATAATGAATGCACTTAGGGGGTTGGAAATATCGTTGTCCCAATTGGATACCAGTAGAACACAAGTTTCATCAGCCAAATGATTTGGCAAGAGCTAAATTATCCCAGATACTTTGGTCTCCTGGTTTCTTATTTTAGTTTCAATGTCCAAGCAACTGTACAATGGGTTAAGCATTCCATGTTTGTTTAATTGTTACTTAAAAGGTATGGTCTACATTCCTTTCACCATTGTAGCTCTTCTTTACTGGTTAAGATTAGTTTCTCTTTAACCATGGTTCAAAGGGCCAATGGTATGAGGCTCTCTCCTTATTGGTGGAGGTCAATGCCTTGTACCTTCATGAAGTATAAACAAGAATCAGTGAGAGCTAAAGGAAGATCAGTTCACAACACTTTTTGCCTGCTATATCATACTATTGATACATAACGAACTTTCGGTGTACCAAAACTGTCATGTCTTTTTCATATGAACTGTCTATTCATATATTCCTTATCCTTTACTTCTAAATTTTATTTTCTAAATAAAAGGTATGATTTTACAATTGTCTTTAGGTAATCTTATAAAATTCTACCCATCATTCTAGACTGGCAAGGTCTTGTTTTGGAATTTGATTGTAGTCCACTGTGTTATTTATAGTTCCAACTTGTGTGCTGTCTTTAGATTTGATAAATAGGCCATATATGGCTTCATTCAAGTTACTAATACAAAAGTTTAACAAAAAGGGGATAAAGACATAACCTTGGCTCACTATACTACTAACAACCTTATGTGTTAACAGCAATCCATTAATCATGATTGTTTGGGTCATGAAGTACAGTCAGTCGCAAAACATGTAGTTGTGCTATTTTCTTACTACCTTGACACCACGTTGTTCATGAGCAAATCAAAATAAATAATACAAAGGTTCAATGAAATCTGACCAAAGCTGGTTGAATGCTCATTGATTGCTTGGGAATTAGCTAGGATGATCTCAAAAATCCAATTAGAGATTAGATTCCATCTTCATGAGTTACTATAAATGAACAAATTTACTATCCGGTGGCTAAGTTTCTGATGTGCTGTATTTATCATAGTCTGTCTGGTCCTCAGGTAACAAATATAAAATCTCTATCCAGTACTACAATGGATTCCTTTCAAAAAATGTATGTACAAGTTATACTCCACTGGAATGGCTTTTGAGAATCCGGTCTCCACCATACTGTGTGGAGGCATCAGAACAGAGTAATCATATCATTGTCCTAACTTGGAAATTATGACATTATGATATGTATCTACTAAATTCCTAATCTGATGCCACATTGTAAAATTGAAGTGACTGCCAAATTTGGCGTTCTTAACATTTTTTATGTCATTGTCCCTTTTGACAATCTAGCAACATAATGGACTCTTTTGAAGAAGGTTGTTTCAAAGTGAACATCTAAGATTACAAAGGAAACCTAGTATACTTAAATGTTGTTTTCAAAAATATTCACAAGACGAACAGCTTCCAGGGGTAGAGCCAAGATGGCAGCTGAAAAGCAGGGACTTGCATGAGCTCCCCGCCAGGTCCCTCCAAAAAACTATAAAAAATGACTCTGTAAAAAAATCTAGAACTGCAAAACCCACAAAATAGCAGAGGGAAGCAGGGATCTAGCCCAGGACAGCCTGGATGGTCACTGGATGAGTTCTATCGCACACAGACCAGAGAGGAATGGAGCTCAGCTTGGGTGGCAGCAGGACCAACCAGACCAGCGGCAGGATGGAACAGGCCCTAGAGCCCTGATATGTGAGCTGTGGCAATTACCAGACTTTGTAACCCACAAACACCAAAGACAACAGAGAAGGTTAGCGGGAAAAGCTGCAGGGGACAGAGTTTGCGGTTCAGCCACTGCTCCAGGGACAGCGGGGGAGGTGCAGCTACAGAACTACAGCTGCAGTGACTTTCAGCCCCAGGCCCACGTTGTGGGAAGAATTAAGTGGTGGATCAGAGGAGGAGTACAGAGCCTGCTTAAGATTTGCATCAGGTCCGGGTTGGTGGTTCTTGAGGAAGGAGGAGTGCTGGTGTGACAAAGCTGGCTGTATAGAAATAGCTCTGAAATCAACAGCTCATCCCCTCAAGCTTGGAACAAAGTACTCTTTGCTCTACAAGCAGTCATACCCCGTCGAAAAACTCAAGGGTCAAGTAAGCTGGCTGGGAACATGGCCAGGCAGCAAAAACACACTCAGATTCAGTCTCAGGCTTTGCATTCTTTCTTTGCTGACAAAGAAGACCAAAACATACAGCCTAAAGAAGTCAAGAAAGTCAAAGGGACTACACCAAAAGCCTCCAAGAAAAACATGAACTGGTCTCAGGCCATGGAAGAGCTCAAAAAGGATTTGGAAAAGCAAGTTAGAGAAGTAGAGGAAAAATTGGGAAAAGAAATGAGAATGATGCAAGAAAACCATGAAAAACAAGTCAATGACTTGCTAAAGGATACTCAAAAAAATACTGAAAAAAAATATTGAAGAAAACAACACTTTAAAAAAAAGACTAACCTAAAAGGCAAAAGAGCTCCATAAAGCCAATGAGGAGAAGAATGCCTTGAAAGGCAGAATTAGCCAAATGGAAAAGGAGGTCCAAAAGACTACTGAAGAAAATACTACCCTAAAAATGAGATTGGAGCAAGTGGAAGCTAGTGACTTGATGAAAAATCAAGATATTATAAAACAGAATGAAAGGAATGAAAAAATGGAAGACAATGTCGAATATCTCATTGAAAAAACCACTGACCTGGAAAATAGATCCAGGAGAGATAACCTAAAAATTATTGGACTACATGAAAGCCATGATCAAAAAAAGAGCCTAGATATCATCTTTCAAGAAATTATCAAGCACAACTGTCCTGATATTCTAGAACCAGAGGGTAAAATAGAAATTGAAAGAATCCACAGATGGCCTCCTCAAATAGAACCCAAAAAGAAATCTCCTAGGAACATTGTCACCAAATTCCAGAGCTCCCAGGTCAAGGAGAAAATATTGCAAGCAGTCAGAAAGAAACAACTTGAGCATTGTGGAAAAACAATCAGAATAATACAAGATCTGGCAGCTTCCACATTAAGGGACTGAAGGGCTTGAAATACAATATTCCAGAGGCCAATGGAGCTAGGATTAAAACCAAGAATCACCTACCCAGCAAAACTGAGTATCATGCTCCAAGGCAAAATATGGATTTTCAATAAAATAGAGGACTTTCAAGCTTTCTCAGTGAAAAGACCAGAGCTAAACAAAAAAATTTGACTTTCAAACACAAGAATCAAGAGAAGCATGAAAAGGTAAACAAGAAAGAGAAATCGTAAGGGTCTTACTAAAGTTGAACTGTTTTGTTTACATTCCTACATGGAAAGATGATCTGTATGATTCATGAGACCTCAATATCATAGTAGCTGAAAGGAATATGCATATATATATGTATATATATATGTATACATATATATACATATGTGTGTATCTATGTATGTGTATATGTAGGTATGTGTATATATATATATGTCTGTGTGTGTGTGTGTGTGTGTATACGTATGTATACACACACACAGAGGTCACAGGGTGAGTTGAATATGAAGGAATGGTATCTAAAAAAATAAAATCAAATTAAGGGATAAGAGAGGAATATATTGAGAGAGGAAGAAAGGGCGAGATAGAATGGGGTAAATTATCTGGCATACAAGTGAGAAGAAAAAGCAGTTCTCTAGGAAGGGAAGAGGGTGCAGGTGAGGAGGAATGAGTAAATCTTGCTCTCATCGGATTTGACCTGAGGAGGGAATACCATACACATTCAGTTGGGTATCTTACCCCACAGGAAAGAAGGAGGAAGAAGATAAAAAGGGGGGATGATAGAAGAGAGAGCAGATGGGGGGAGGAGGTAATCAAAAACAAACACTTTCAAAAAGGGACAGGGTCAAGGGAGAAAATTCAATAAAGGGGGATAGGTTAGGGAGGAGCAAAACATAGTTAATCTTTTACAACATGAGTATAGTGGAAGGGTTTTACATAATGATATGCATGTGGCCTAAGTTGAATTGCTTGCCTTCTTAGGGAGGGTAGGTGGAGGAGGGAAGGGGGGAGAGAATTTGGAACTCAAAGTTTTAAAAACAGATGTTCAAAAACAACAACAAATAAAAAAGTTTTTGCATGCAACTAGGAAATAAGATACACAGGAAAAGGGGCATAGAAATTTTTCTTGCCCTACAAGAGAAGAAGGTAAAGGAGGATGGGAAGGGAGTGGTGTGACAGAAGGGAGGGCTGACTGGGGAATGGTTCAACCAGAACATAAGCCATCTTGGAGTGGGCGGGAGGGTAGAAATTGGGAGAAAATTTGTAATTCAAACTCTTGTGAAAATCAATGCTGAAAACTAAATATATTAAATAAATTAAATAAAACAAAAAAATAAAAAAGTTAACAGAATAACAAATAAAAAAGTGAAATTACAACAAAAAATATTCACAAGACAAATTTGTGACATATATATACATATATATATATATATATATATATATATATATATCATCATATCATCTCATCTCTCTCACACACTCACCAAAAACAGTAATGCAACATAAAAATAGCTGTCATTTTTATTGCTGACAAAGTCAACAATACTACTGTCATTTTCTGCCTGCATGGATAATTGAAGTAAGCACTAGAAGAATTCTAAAGTAAATTTCACTTAAAAATTAGGTAAATTTTTAAAGATGCATTTTTTTCCTCATCTATACTTATGGATGCCCTGAAATCTAACCATGGTCCTGATTAGGGATTAGTATTAAATTTCAGGTTAAGAACTCCAGTCCTAGGAGACTGAGCCATCTTTTGCAGTGTTTTGCATAGAGAGATGTATTCACTCAGGCAATTTTTGATTGGATTAGAGTTTATCGAATGGGACACCAAACCGTAGCAGAATCTATTAAGATATAAAGTCATTGATTAGAGGCCTGTTGACAGACTGTTTTTCATTGTTATTGCTGTTGCTGTTGATGATTATGACTGATTTTTTTTCCTTAAAATCAGCACAACTAGGTACTGAGTTCATTACCAGAAGACTTAGCATGAATAAATGTTTGTGTCATTGCAATTCAAAAGACATAGAAGAATTATAAATTACAGTGGTGGAAGCAATATTCTCATTCATGAAATTACTGATTTTTCCCAAAATATTGAAGTATGTTGTTTATTAAAATTTCATGGAAATTATTCTCATATATGATAGGTTTAAATTATCTATAATCCCATAGATTTATTATAGACATCTATAAATCATTAAAAATATGTAAAGGAATTCTTTGCATGTTATATCAACATGAAAATATGCATTCTTATATATAAATTCAAGTGTTAAAAAACATGGAAAACTTAAAATAAAATCGCTAGAAATTCATGTCCAATGTGTTCCTTAGACAAGACCCAATTAACCTTATAAAAGTAAGACATGTCCATTAAAATATCTACAAAGAAAACTGAAGTGGTTTTTAAAAATTGTTTGTTTAATGTTCTATTTTATTCAGAGAATGTTTTTTCACATTCATTTGCATTGAGATGGGGTCATTTCATAAGAAATCCGAGAAAAAGTTGATAATATTTCTTAAATATAATAACCACAAAAGACTCAATGAATAAAATCAGAAAAATCAAATGCAGGAAAAGAAAGTTTTCTGCTAAGGATATTATTATAAAAGCATGCTTTTGTTGATACTTCCTCTCTTTTAATATTTTCATGTTCCATTTATATGAGCTGTGTAAAGGAAAGAACATATGGCCCACCTGCATATTTGTAACAGTGTATAAACTTTTACAGCTGTATATAGCTCTCTAAAACTTGGATGGCTTATATGACCCTTTAAAAAGTCAATCATTTTTTTTTATTCCGAACATGAGACATAATAAAATAAGTTAAAATATATGTTATGTCAGAGCTGAAAAGGAGAGAGAAGAAATGTTGAAAGTTATTTTGAGCACTCCAAAATTGTGAATAAAGACAGAGAATAAATTTTAGAATGGGAATTGTGGGAGGATGTCAGGAGAAGGTGAAGAAGGAAAAGGAAGAGGACAGTTTAGTTGAAGGAGGATGTTGATTAGAACATGAGGAAGAAAAAGTTATAGCTCAAAAAGAAAGACTTAAAGTAGTAGACCTGAGACAAAAAGACCTGAAAATGAAGATGAGGAACAGAAGATGAAGGATTGGAGAAGAATCAGAGGGTGATATTGGACTAAAGCTGATAGATGAGATGATCTCAAGCAGAAGAAGTATGAGGAGCAATCAGAAGAAAAGCACATGAGAAAAAAGATAAGATACTTAGAAAGTCAAGGTAACTAACATGTTACTAAGAAAAAGTATGAGAGAAGTAAAAAATGGGGGGGGTAATTTGGATATGATTGTCAAATGGTAAACCATAAGAGTCTAATGGGATATAATAAGTGACAACCCAAAAGGAAAAGATTCTAAGAAGAGCACAACCTTTTTCCAAAAGATACCAGGTAAAAATTATAAGAACTTAGAGCTCATTTCCATCACACATGGAGTGCTGAGAGAATTTTGCAATGGCCTTTATATAATATGTAATATTTATATTTCTGCCATACTAAGGGACTGCTATGTATGTCTAAAGCCCTGAGTTGGTGTCTCTCCTAGAATGGAAAGTACGATACTCGAAGAACATCTCCAGATTCTGAAGAGAATAAATTGTTCTCTTTAAACAAATTAAACAGGGCTTCAATCAAATGAAGGCAAAGGATATGAAGAGCTAGAAAGGAAATCTTGACTTATGGAAGATGTTTAGCAGGCAGCAAAAAATGAAATGGACAGCAGAAAAGGAAGAGAAAGAAAACTGAAAATTTGAAACTAAGAATCACATATGAAAAGGGGGGATCTGGATGTTCTGAAAAGGAAGCATCTCCTCCTCCTCTTCCAGAAAATGATGGTATCCATGCACAGAAGTTCTCAGGAGAGATTATCCAGAAAAAGGCAGAAGAAGAAGAGATGAGTAGTCATGAATGGTGATTCTCTGGTGAGGAGGGGTGGGGGCATGACTTTTTTTAACCTGACAGCAACAATAATGAAATCTTTTGTCTTTTCAAGTCATGTATCAAAGTCACGAAAGAAAAATTCCTAAGAGTTGAGGTAACTAGGTGTCATATTGGAGAGAGTACTAGACCTGGATTCAGGAAGATATGAGTTCAGATCTAGGATTAGACATTACCAGCCATGTGGCAGAGGGCAAGTCACTTAATTAGCTTTAGTTTCCTCACCTATAAATAGGCTTGAAAACAGCAGCTACCTTTCAGGGTTTTGTGAGTATAAAATGAGGTATTTTTTTTTGTAAAATGCCTCATAAACCATAAAGTAGTACACAAAGACCCAGTGCTCACTATTATTTGTTAAATACTTTTAAAGTTATTCAATTCTGCTGATTCCAGAGGGAATCTAGAAAGTCTTAGTAAATATTATGAAATATTGGACAAGTAGTTTTGTGGTATAGGCAATATTTTTATTACTATTGTCTTTCAATGCCAATGGCTTCAGAAAAAGAAGGAAAATTTGAGAGGTGAACAGCTCTTAAGAAGTCCATATCTGATAATGGGGTCTAGGTCATCTTGATCTATTTTTTGCCACTGAACCCAGATGGCTCCAGATGAGAAAGTGAAGCTGGTTACTTTGCATGGTCCTCCTGCACTTAAATCCAATTTGCTTGCAAGTCGTGGCATCAACTCCCTGAAATCATTGTTCCCTGATAACAAAGGACAAATGACAACAACAACCTAATAATGGCAGTATGACTTAAAATATTGGAATGAAGGGGATCTGTCCAGGACCCAAATATCACAAATTGAAAGATGGAAGGGACTTAAAGAATATTTCATTGTCACAGTTTTCTTTGGTCTCTTAGCTCTGACTTTTCTCCATATTGTGTTGTTCAAGAGACATGCCAATGATCTCATTTAGCAGCAAGTGAGATTCAGGGAGGTTAAAGAGATACTTCCCATCCTTTAACCACTCCTACTGAAATAAGAAAGTATCTTTTTCCTATAGGACAAGCCTCATATTGCCACAATAGTCACACAACAAAAGCAAGAGGTAGCACTTGAACTTCACTTTTTTTGGTTGACAGAGTTACTTCATTTGAAAGCAAGAAGATATCTCAGGGTTCCTCTAGTGCAATCCATTAAAAAAAGAAAAAAATAATAACAAATCAGAAAAAAAATTGTCACACAGGTTTTGGTTGAAGATCTCCAAGATAAGGAAACATCAAATGTAAAGGTAAAATGGTAGGATCATGATTTTTCCTAGAAATATTTTGAACTGAAATCCAGAGAAACACTACTAGTACTCCTTCTACTACAATTACTTTTCTTCCCCTTAATATTGCTTCTGCTGCTGCTACTGCTGCTACTACTACAATTGATGATGGTGAAGAGGAGAATAATGATGATGATTATGATATGAAGATGATGAAGGGGAGAAGAAGAAAGAGAAGGATAAGAAGGAAGAGCAGCAAAAAGAAGGAAGAGGAGGAGAAATGGAAAGAAAGGGGAAAGGGGAAGAGGAAAGAAGAAAGTAAAGATGAAGGAAAAGGAAGATAGAAGTTAAAATTTAAAGTACAACAAAGGCCTTAAGGTTTGCAATTTTCTCATCCTCTTATTTGCCATATATTACTACCGAGGCTTTCTCTTGTACCAAAAGTCCATCTAAGTTTGTCTTCCCTATAATTGTGTAGTTATTTTGCTGCTCCTTACATGTATAGAAGCTTCATGTACAGTAGTCCTGTGTATTGATATGTGCCTCTGATATCTTGCTAGGTGACTTATAGTGCTTAATACTTGTGTTCCTTAATCTGATGTAAGTTCTCCCACATCATGAAATAACCTGGTCATTAGAAAGCTCAAAATCCTAGTGTGAAATAAGAATTAGGTTTCATCATTTTTAAAAGGACCAGAAAGCAGCAGGTTGTGCGTTATGTTGTGGAAGGCTAGTGAAACACTCCATTTTAAGACTTTCTGTCTAATGCGCTGAATCTGAAATAGAAAGGAGGGCCTGATTTCACTGCCTTCAGTGACACTGAAAGGTCATCAATACCCTTCCTAATGATTTGTTAACAGAACTTCAGTTACTCACTTGGGGTAGATATTCAAGCAATTCCAACTCTTTTATACTCTATTCCTTCTGACTTCTCTTCCCCAAATGTCCTCTGTAGAATTGTGGCTTTGAAACAGGTATCTCTCAATTTGAGCAAACAAAGTAAATGAAAATTGAATTTTGCACAAAAGTTAAATTCATATATTGAATCAGATTCAGTTTCAAAGGGGTATTAGAGATGATCTAATACAACTTTTAAACCAATTTATGGAGCATATCCAGTAAATGATTATCTTACCTCTGCTCAAACTATGATGGGGAACTCATTGCTACATAAAGCAGTCATCCATTGTTATCTAGATGGTCTTTCTTACAGTAAGCCAAAAATCTGCTTCCTTCCAGGCATTGCGGATAGTTTTGACTTCTTGAACAACACAAAGGAGTCTGTACCCTCCTCTACATGACAGCTTTTCAAATATTTGGAGCCATCGGTTATATTTCTCTTAGACTTCTTAACTCCAAGTTAAACATTACTAGTTCCTTCAACAAGCTGTTTTATGGCACAGTTTGTAGATATATTATCATAGTAACTCACATATGTCATTTTTCTTAATAATAGGGAAAACTGAACAAGATATTCTAAATATTGTCTTACTAAGGAGACAGATATTTGCAGAAGGGGGCAAATATTTGCTTTAATAGATATTTAAAATTTGCATATTTTGAAATGCTAGTAAGGTTTAGAATATAGTTTGATTTAATTTACATGGATATTTTCATAAATTCATGAAATATACTAATTAGGTAGTGCCTGTACACTAGTACAGGCATTAAAACTCAAACATTAGGAATATCCAGTAAATAAGTATACCTTGCAATATTTATAAATTACTTTACAGAGTGAAAACAAGATTAGACATGCATGAACTCAGCTTCCAGTTATAGCAAATAAGATTTTATATCTATATCGAATTTTCTAAATTAGCATATGGTCCTTTTGCACATTGACAAGGATCCCCACTTTATCTTGGAATTGATTAATTATGCATTGTTTAGAAACCAAACTGGAACATGGGGATTAAGTAGACTTATCTTGATTCTTTGATGAACCTGTCATCTGAGTGATAAGATTATTCCCTCCAATAGTATAGATTTCTACCAATCCACACCTTCTGATCCTGTAAGATCTATACCCTTCCATCAATCCTCCACTAAAGGTCCACCCAGTATTCTAGGTGCCTTCCTCTAAATCTCCTGATATTTAGTATGAAGATTCTAACTGAATATTCAGGAGCTCTCATTTTTGTTGTGTGACTACACTATCTCCTTTCCCATTCACACATGTCTTCCTTTTAACACTTCAGAGATTATCATATTACATTATGAATGGTCAAAGAGTATCACTTCCATACCATTATGCATTATATTGTGTATTCTGTAGACTACTTCATATTTGGTAAAAATAACTTTTTTAAAAAATCGCATAAAATGTTTGGATATAAATTCATCCTCTAAAGGATCTAAGAAAACATTTTTGGGGCAACTCCAGTAGCAGAGAGGATGACAGGAATAAAATGTGCCTGATTCAGTACCCACATCATTTTGAGTTCTTCTACTATGTCTCCATGATTTGAAAGCTTTTAATAGCAGGTAGCTTGGAGAGCAAAGATATAGGATGGTGTTACTTATTTAAAATATTTATCTCAAAATGTTATATATCTGCCAGGGATAGTGGCACATCCCTGTATTTCCTTTTATTGGATATGCCAATGCTAGTGGATTGCTTGAACTCAGTATTGAGCATTTGTACAAATTAATTCTAGCATGAATATGGTAAGCCTCCTATAAGCAGGGGTGTACCAATTTACCTAAAGGGGGCTGAATCCCAGGTCATAAATGGAGTACAAAGTTTGTGTCTTGATAAGCAGTGGCAATAGGCCTATTAATTGACTACTACAATTCCAACCTGGGAGAGACAGGGATACTCAATATCAAAGAAAAAAATCTATGTCTATCTATCTGTCTAGATCTATCTATCTATCTATTTTTGTTTTTTTTCTTTCTTTGGCATGTATCATATATGTGATGCAAACATATCACCTATGTATGTCAAATTTATGTCTAGATGATTTCAAGCAATAGTTTTTTTCTCTAAAAATGATTTAGTTTCAAGTTAGTTTATTTGTTGAGTTTTCAAGGATATTTAATGTTCATATTTGAAGTATAAGTATTACATAATTATTGATTATTTGGATACTTCTAGATGAAATTAAATACCCTCTTCTTATTCCATTCATTTCTGCAAACCATTCCTTATTTATCCCTAATGTTGGTAAATATCATCGCTTTCAATCTATCTATCTATCTATCTATCTATCTATCTATCTATCTATCTATATACATATATACAAATATATTTGTAATATTGATGTAGAGATGGAGATCTATCTGAGATGCATTGGGTTGCCCACAATATTGCATATCATAGTCTGATCAATTGGCATTCTATACCTTCTTGTTTTGTTTTTTTTTTCTTAAAAA
Organism: Trichosurus vulpecula; assembly: GCF_011100635.1. Lineage (NCBI taxonomy): Eukaryota > Metazoa > Chordata > Mammalia > Diprotodontia > Phalangeridae > Trichosurus > Trichosurus vulpecula. The sequence continues at coordinate 106,529,047 of NC_050581.1, read as the reverse complement.
TCTGTTTTACAAAGTATTATAAGCATATTTTGCTTTTGTATTATAGTAATTTATTGATAATCACCCCCTCTCCTTTGCACACAATTAGATATATGATCTCATTGATTCTGGAGTTTCTTTCAATTATATAGATCAGAATTCATCCCTGCTTGCACATATTTTATTATTTCTATCCATGTTTCCCCAAAAGTTTACCATAAGAAGCCTACCTAACATACTGGAAGAATTCTTTGTTTCCGACCCACATTGTGAGAATATCAGTAAAATTCTCTCTAATTCCCTGTTCTCATGACATGAGTAAAGTATCTTTTCTTGCTACCATGCAATTAATGACATCCTTTTTCTCCTCTTCTTAGGCATTCCTTGTTGGTTATGTGTTACACTCTATTCATACCTACCATGTACCTTTCCATTGTACTCCGTGTGTCACAGATCTTTAGTGCTTGAGACACAGTGGAATTTCATGTTGCTTTGAATGCAACAACACCAACCAAATATTTTGCATCTTTGTTTCTTTGCTTAAAAGATGAATCTTTGCTGTAATTAGAAAATTAGAGTCAATAAAACATGCTTCACAATTTCTTGAAAGTAAGCCAGTCCACATTCTTCTTCTATTGTGATATTGGGTACATCCTATTATCTATCTTATCTAATACTCTTTGACAAATTTTCAAGGGTGTCTATTCAGATGCCTATTGAAATTTGGACAATAGACATTTTTTTCATCCATTCATTCTTTCCTGTGTGGATGAACGGGACGAACTCTTTCGATTAGTTACAGATCTCTTCAGGAATAGTCCTGCAATGTGTTTGAGCTTATTGCTGTGAAAACAAGGCTATCTGCAAACAGGACCATGTGGATCAGCTCCCTATCTATAGGCAATGCCTCTGAGTCCTGGACTTTGTGTCAGATCTCTCTAACACAGTGACAAATGATGAAGTTTTTTGTACATAACTAGGCTGGTCCTCAGAAAGCAAATGGGCTGATGGTCGCATTCTGGTTGAATCCTTTTCAGTATGGCAAAACATGTTGAGTGTTTCATTTTGTGACTATGGCCTTTTAAAAAACTAGAATCAATACGTGATGATAATAAGGCATATGAATAAGATTTAGTTTAGAGCAGATCAGTAGATATATCTATATTTTATTTGCTTAACTATGCTATGTAAAATAGATAAAGAACTATTTTAAGCAGATTAAATTTTCATGTAGAAATTAGATTCCAAGTAGGAACTATTTGGTGACAACTTTAAACATGCATAGTATACTTGTCTCACAGAGTTTCAAGGGTAGGGGCATGCTCATAGAAGACTGTTGGACTGAAAACAGCTTGGTTTATATTACTCTCTTATCAATATTTATAATATACTTAGAGCTTACTGTACATACAAGATGTTTAAATAATAATGATGAAGCTGACTGTATTCATATTTTAAAGCACTTAATGTTAAGTTTCAGTTGGCTGTTTTGTAATGGGTTCTTGAGAAAATTCAGTTGTATCTCCAGATGCACAATATCACACCCAAACAGATTTACAGTTTCATTATAGAGGGGATGAAACTGAAGATCTGAGTCCTTTTGAAATGGGGCAGGAAAGCCCAGAAGTATAATGCTGATGGAAAGAGACAATTTATTTTCCTCTGCCTTCCAGCATTTCAAATAAGGATATATTTAACCTAGAAAAGAGCATATGGGGTGTGTTCATAAAAGTCAGTGATAAAGGGCTATATTATTCAATTCCTCTATTAATTTATTTCTATTGCTCCTGCTGTCAAAAAGTGCACTGCTCACATACAGGTATATGGAATGAAAGGGAAACAGATACATAGTATAAACCATTTTTGATCTATAGAAAGCTGTTTATTTCAAGATTTACTTTGAGAAATTGTCAAGTTTCAGCTTTTGTTACTAGGTTTGGTCTTCAAGGAGAAGTGGAACTTTGTCATACATAATAATTGGATTTAGATTTATTTATTATTTTTATGTATGGGTATATCCATGGTTATTTACTAAGACCTTGGCAACCAGGTGATGCAGGAAATCTCCCAGAGGCTTAGATGGATTGTTTTCTGAATCAAAGAAAGCACTACCCATATGGATGAAACCACTGGAACTTGGCATACAGGGCTATCGAGTATATTGACTGTGAAAAATATTGTATCCAAACCGCATCTGGTCAATTTATTTGGAAGAAAGTCTCTACATACATCTATAAAGTAAAAAGGTTGAGATGTTTTTATAGATGTGAATAACATCTTTGCATTTATTAACTTTTGAATAAAAAGAATAAAATGCACTCAAATTATTTTAAGCATAAGAAATTATTTTTAAGTGTGAAAAGTTCTTGAAATTTCAACAATATCTGCCATGTAAGTGAGGTTAGTGTGTTGTTGCTTTTCTCTTAAAAGTATTAAAAACCATTTTAATGACTTCATTGACTCAGAGGATTAACACTCAGTTTCTTCTCCAGGATTCTACTGTACAGATCAGCAGGCCAATTCAAAGGCCAAAAAGCCACACCTGAATGAAACAATCTCATATTTTTGCTGAATACCCATTCTATGCTACTGCTAATTAATCCTTCTTTTGTTATCAGTTAGAAGACCTATTGGTGTCTTATTTCATTCCAATTCTGAATCCTAAGGCATCACATCAGCAGGAATCATGCTTGGTGTAAAGCAATTGACACACTTAGCAGGATTAGATCAAGATGTCCTCACTGAAACATTTACATTAGAGGTGTCAAACATATGACCTGGAAGTCAACCAAACCAGATTAAAATGCAATAGGAAAATATGTAATGGAATAAAAATAAAATGAGATATAACTAATGTTATATGGTTTTCTAAGGTATTATGTACCTACAGGGATACTTATTTAAGTGGGCCATGATCCTAAATGAGTTTGACACCATGGATTTACTTGGTTCCAAACAATATGTTGACAAGAATAAGATACAGAATTTAGGATTTTTTTAGATTTGTTTATATTATCATAGGTATTTGTAATTGCATTTTTATATTTATATAGTACTTTATTTATTAGTATTTTATTTTCCCAATTTACATGTCAAGAAAAAATTTAGCATTCATTTTTGAGTTCCAAATTTTTCCTGCTCCCTCCCTCTCCTCCCCTCTTCTGAAAAAGGTAGGCAGCTTGGTATAGTTTATTCATGTGCTACTATGTAAGAAATATTCATTACAGTTGTGAAAGAAGAACTAGAATAAAAATCACAAATGAGAAAGAATAAAATATGTGAAAAAAATATGCTTTGATCTGCCATCAGAGTCCATCTGTTCTTTATCTGCATATGGATAGCATTTTCCTTCAGGAATCCTTTGCAATTGGCTTGAAGAGCTGAGTCATTCATAGTTGATCATGTGATTGCAATTTAGGATCAGAACATTGCCATCAGAAATTATAGAAAAGTTATCCATTAGGCCCCCAAACTGATTGACATGCAACTCTCCCAATAATTTATTGGGAACTGTGCAAATGTGCAATGTGAGTTGCAAAATTTAGCAGTTACCAGACACCTAATAAGCATGGTCGGTTAGCTACAGAGTCAAGGCCTCAATGGTGGCTATTATTGGGGGTGGGGTCACTATGGTGGGGGTTGCTGCCCTGCACAGACTGAGGTGGCTGGTGGTTTGCCAGATGGTGGGGTCTCAATGTTGGGTTGCCCCAGAGTTGGAGCCTTGCTGCAGCCCCCAGCTATGAAGCTGGATGCTACTGCTACTGTTCTTAGACCTTGCTCCCCCCAAGTCAATGAGACTTTTCTGCCATGCTGGCAAGCTGCTTCACTGCTCCTAGATCAATTCTGAGGTGGTTTTCTAGCTGTTTGGAAGGGAATTTGGAAGGGATTCAGAGGGTTCCTTCCTCACTCCACCATCTTGTCACTGGAAGTCCCTGAACTATTAAAAATATGGTATTTGTTCATTACACAAACATTTATACTTTAATGTATAATATTTAACATAATGATCCTTGTGTGTCAAAGGGAAATCAGCTTTCAAACTAAAGATTTTATTATCGCGTTGATTGCAACTCTTTGTTTCACATGTTATGTCTTGTTGAAATTTGTGCTGATGGGAATACTATAGGAATTTTGTCATGGGACATCTTTCTGGAGCACCGAGAAGGCAGAAGACAAAGTGTAGCCACATTCCAATGTCACTTTTACATCACACAGTGCTTGGTAAATAGTAGATGCATGATAAATGCTTATTGACTGTGTTGCTCTATAGAACACTGGCAAATTAGATGAAGTAGAAAAGAGATAAAAAAGTCCATCCTATCTTCTTTCCAGAGTTCATCTTAGTGAGCCAAACCCATGTTATATTTTCCCCGGCGGGTTAACACTATATGGTTTAGAGATATAGACAGGCCGTTGCAAAGAAAATTGATAAGTAGAACATTTACATAGCATTCAATTCATCAACTACCCAGCAAGTCAGAGAGTTGTCATCATGGTGTAGATCTCTGGGGCTTAGCACAGTACTCTGTACATAGTTTTCACTTGTTAAATAATTTTTCATTCATTTATTCTTCATTCATTCTTTTATTCATTCATCTTTCATTGGAATCCATGTAACGCTAAATTTCAAGAAGACTCCACATAGGAGACTCCATGTAGACCCTCTGGAGGATTTATGGGAGCACATGGACTAGAATCCAGAATCAGGAGCTGTGTATGGGTTTTAATCTACACCAGTGTAGGAAATGTTCACATTACTTAGATTACAGGAATGTATATGTTATAGGTACAATTGTTTTTTTTTTCTTCAGTGATCCTATTTATTGCTCTTTGAAATCTATACTGGCTTCCTTTGAACCTCTTGCCTCACCATGTTGACTGGAAAGTTGTACAGGTAGGCTTTTAAATAACATTTTTTCATATATAAATGTATTAGAAAATATGCTATTGTTACTTTTAAGGAATAAATGGTATGTTTGAGGTTCTTGACCTATCCCTTCCCTCTTATACATTATCATCTTTGAACGAGAAGGAGGTGCAGTTATCTAGTCAGATTTTCCATGGAGCAAAATACTGGAAGTGACATAACCGGGATACTATTTAATTAATATGCTTTTACCTCATGGAACTAAATGGTCAATGAATGATGGATGAGTTATATTTTATCAGGCAGCAAAGATGAATTGGGATTAGCTACTAGTATGAAAGCTAATATAGCTTAAAAGGTGATCTCTTACAACTGGAAATTTGTTTAGGTTTTAGAATAACATGTAAGGGGCTGTTTCACTATTGCACACTTTCCTATTTTTGCAAATGCAAAAACTCAGGTTTTGCGACATGAGATTTTTTAAAAACAACAATTATGCCTTACTTGCATGGTATCCAACATCCATTTAGTTCAGTCAATCTGGAAAAACAAATTAGTCAAATGAACTGCTTGGCCTTGTGTCTGAGGTTTTCAATTTTTGATGGGTAGAAGTGGTAGCTTTTACAAAGCTTGATTGGGTCAGAGCTATGCTTAAGCCTAGGAAATAGCTCTCTCTTATCGGCTGAAAAAAGTGGAAGCTCTTCACCCTGGCATTCAGAGTGCTCCATAATCTAACAACCTTTCCAACTTTATCTCAGCCTATGGCACACCATGTATTGCACATTCCAGCCAAATTATATTACTTGCTATTTCTAATGCTTGTTATCCTCTGTGCACATCCTGTGTTTTTCCATCTCCCTACCTTGACTCCGGCTGTCCTCGTCTCTTGAATGCGTCCCTCTCCAATCATACTCATCCTTAATGATTCAATTAAACTGGTACTATTCCAGAAAGTCTAGCCTTAATTTTTCCCCTACTTTTTAAATTTTCCCCTTTCCAACCCATCATTCACACATTTTCCAAATCAATATTACAAAGTCACAAACCTGGATATATCTTTCATCACCTCAATGGCTCTATATTGTCACTAGGATAATTTATTTTCAAAAATTAACAAAAAAAACTCTTCTACAATTAGAATTTAGAGCTTTCAAAATCTGGCTCCTATCTTTATAGACTTAATCTAACATTAGACTCCAAGCCCTCAATCATGTACTCCATATTTCAGCTAATGTGCACAGTTTATTATTTCCCCTATGTGAAATTTAATCTACCTCCATGCTTTTGCATACTCATGCTCTCCTTCCTCATTTCATCTTCTCAGGGTCTCAGGCTCCCTTCAAGTCTTAGCTTGAGTGCTACCTCTCCCCAAACTTTCTCTGAACTTTCCTGTTATTATAACCCCTCTTTATTTCATACTTGCATATTATATCATTTGTATTTAATTACTTCTGTGCATCATTTCCAAAATCTTAAAATAATACCAATAGAATATTTGTTCCTTGCAGACAGGGATTATTGCTTTATTGTTTTTATTTCTCTACTTCTTAGACCAATGTCTGCCTTGTAGCAGGCATTTAATAATGCCTCACTCATATATTCAATAATAATAACCCTCATTCAGAAATTGAAGTTTCTTCCTCACCCAGAATTGTGTTTGTATAGATCACATATTGAATGATAACTATTTATATATTTGTCCTCTTTCCCTCTATTAGATTATTTATCCCATGAGAATCGAATTTATCTTCTTTGTCTTCGTGCCTTTGCAATTTATTTATTATTGTAACTCTTGCCTTCCTGGTAGGATGCTTTGCACAAAAGATAAATTTGTTATTATTTTTAACTTAATGTTAAGTTGAAGTAGTTGCAGAAAGAAAAGTTCATAGGATCATAGATTTTGATGTCACCTAATTCAAATCTCTCATTTTACACATGAAGAAACTGAGGCCAAGAAAGGTGACAGCTTAGTTGACCCAGGTTATAACTATCCGAGTTGCGATTTGAATACAATTCCCTTAAGCCAAATCTAGCCTTCCTTCCCCTGAACCACACAGCTTACTAGCAATTTTCATCCAAGTACTTCTGTAGATGAAGCTCTCTACAGAACCCTTGCCACACTCAATCTTTTAATGATATGTATATGTGTATATATACACATGCACACACACACACACATACACACGTACACACATACACACACAGCTCCTAAGTATCAGTCGCTGGATTTGAGGTCTTTTGAGGTAGATGGACTTCTATCTCAGGTCTTTTTGCCTCCAGGCCACTCTAACCACTGTGTTGCCTAATTATACGTACATAAGTGCTTATACACATATACATACATTCCTCATCTGTAAAAGGCAGATGATTAGAGCACCTAACACACAGGGTTCTTGTGAGGATCATATTAGACAATAATTGTAAAGTGCTTAACATCATGCCTGCACATAATAAGCTCTATATAAATGTTAGCTAATATTACGCATGTATGTATATACATACACAAATATGTGTATATATACATTCATAAATACATATATATATATGTATATGTATATGTATGTATGTGTATATACATATATGTGTGTACACATATATTGAGAGAAGGCATGGAGAGGAAGGAAGAGGAGGAAAAGGAGGAGGAGGAGGAGGAGGAGAAAAAAAGAGATGGGGATTCATTCATAGACAGTATCCCAAAAGTTGTCGTAGTTTTAAGCTTTTATAGATTAAAACTGGATTGTGACCTTAGGGCCACTGTACATTACAGGAAAACCAGCAAAAAAAAGTCTGGTATGTACCTGTGAAACTTGAATGGTCTTCAGACCACATTTTAGGTATCCTTACACAGGGACTGCTAATAGAAGACAAGAAAAAGATGCTTGAGAAAGTATGAAAGATATGGGGCAGATACTCTGATTTCTTCTGTCGCTTGTACTATGCACTTGTCCTGAGAACACAGAACAGTTTTGAGGTACATGAGAAATCTGCATGGAAGTTTGAGAATATCTTGAATCCCCTTCTCTGATTATTTTGTGCTGAAAAACAGAGCTTTATTGGACACTTCCTTGAAAACCTCCTTCTGAGATACGTCCCAAACAACTGACCCTGTCCTAATGTGCTATGATGTGGTGTTTCAGTCAAAATTCCTTTTTGCAAAGGTCTGGCTTATTCCTAAGCCCGCTTCCCTTGCAAAATGGTAAAATAAAGACCATGGAAAAGTTGCTTATGCTGTTGTTTTTACTTTGGGTCACAGTAGACATCCAACTTTAGATTTATTTAATTTATTTAATATATTTAGTTTTCAGCATTGATTTTCACAAGAGTTTGAATTACAAATTTTCTCCCCATTCCTACCCTCCCACCCACTCCAAGAAGGCATATATTCTGGTTGCCCGTTCCCCAGTCAGCCCTCCCTTCTGTCACCCCACTCCTCTCCCATTCTCTTTTCCCTTATTCTCTTGTAGGGCAAGATAAAATTCCTATGCCCCATTGCCTCTGTATATTATTTCCTATTTGCATGCAAAAACTTTTTTTTTTTGTTTTTGAACGTCTGTTTTTGAAACTTTGAGTTCCAAATTCTCTCCCCTCTTCCCTCCCCACCCACCTTCCCTAGGAAGGCAACCAATTCAGCATAGGCCACATGTGTGTCATTATGTAAAACCCTTCCACTGTACTCATGTTGTGAAAGACTAACTATGTTTTACTCCTCTCTAACCTATCTCCCTTTAGTGATTTTTCTCCCTTGACCCTGTCCCTTTTTGAAAATGTTTGTTTTTGATTACCTCCTCCACCTAGCTGCCCTCCCTTCTAGCCTCCTCCCTTTTTTATCTTCTTCCTCCTTCTTTCCTGTAGGGTAAGATAACCAATTGAGTGTGTATGGTATTCCCTCCTCAGGTCAAATCCGATGAGAGCATCCCACTCATCTGTCCCCGCATCCCTTCCTACAAAACCGCTTTTTTTTGCCACTTTTATGGGAGATAATTTACACCATTCTATCTCTCCCTTTCTAACCTCTCTCTATATATTCCTCTCTTATCTCTTAATTTGATTTTGTGTTTTTAGATATCATCCCTTTACATTCAACCCAGCCTGTGCACTCTGTCTATATATATATATATGTATATACACACACGCATATATATGTATATGTGTATGTATATGTATATACACACACACGCATATATATGTATATATATATATATATATATATATATATATATATTCCTTTCAGCTACTCTAATACTGAGGTCTCATGAATCATACACATCCTCTTTCCATGTAGGAATGTAAACAAAACTGTTCAACTTTAGTAAGTCCTTTGTGATTTCTCTTTCTTGTTTACCTTTTCATGCTTCACTTGATTCTTGTGTTTGAAAGGCAAATTTTCTATTCAGCTCTGGTCTTTTCACTGAGAAAGCTTGAAAGTCCTCTATTTTATTGAAAATCCATATTTTGCCTTGGAGCATGATACTCAGTTTTGCTGGGTAGGTGATTCTTGGTTTTAATCCTAGCTCCACTGACCTCCAGAATATCTTATTCCAAGCCCTTTGATCCCTTAATGTAGAAGCTGCTAGATCTTGTGTTATCTTGATTGCTTTTTCCACAATACTGAAATTGTTTCTTTCTGGCTGCTTGCAGTATTTTCTCCTTGACCTGGGAGCTCTGAAATTTGGTGACAACATTCCTAGGAGTTTTCTTTATGGGATCTTTTTGAGGAGGCAATCTGTGGATACTTTCAATTTCTATTTTACCCTCTGGCTCTAGAATATCAGGGCTGTTCTCTATGATAATTTCTTGAAAGATGATATCTGGGCTCTTTTTTTGATCATGGCTTTGAGGTAGTCCAATAATTTTTAAATTATCTCTCCTGCATCTATTTTCCAGGTCAGTGGTTTTTGCAATGAGATATTGCACATTGTCTTCCACTTTTTCATTTCTTTGGTTTGTTTTATAATATCTCGATTTCTCATCAAATCACTAGCTTCCACTTGTTCCAATCTCATTTTTAAGGTAGTATTTTCTTCAGTGGTCTTTTGGACCTCCTTTTCCATTTGGTTAATTCTGCCTTTTAAGGAATTCTTCTCCTCATGGGGTTTTGGAGCTCTTTTGCCATTGGAGTTAGTCTATTTTTTAAGGTGTTGTTTTCTTCAGTATTTTTTGGGTCTCTTTTAGCAAGTCATTGACTTGTTTTTCATGGTTTTTCTTGCATCATTCTCATTTCTCGTCCCAATTTTTCCTCTACTTCTCTAACTTGCTTTTCCAAATCCTTTTTGAGCTCTTCCATAGCCTGAGACCAGTTCATGTTTTTTTGGAGGCTTTTGATGTAGGCTCTTTGACTTTCTTGACTTCTTCTGGCTGTAGGTTTTGGTCTTCTTTATCACCAAAGAAAGATTCCAAAGTCTGAGACTGAATGTGAGTGTTTTTTCCCTGCCTGGCAATGTTCCCAGCCAACTTACTTGACCCCTGAGTTTTTTGTTGGGGTATGACTGCTTTTAGAGCAAAGAGTACTTAGTTCCAAGCTCGAGGGGATACACCATTGTTTTCAGAGCTATTTCTATACTTCCAGCTCTGCCATACCAGCACTCTTCCTTCCCCAAGAACTACCAACCTGGACCTGACTCAGATCTTAAGCAGGCTCTGCACAGCTGCTCTGATCCGTCACTTAATTCCTCCCACCAGGTGGGCCTGGGGACTGAACCAACTGCAACTGTAGTTCTGTAGCTGCACCACCCCTGCTGACCCCGGGGTGGTGGCAGAACTGGGAACTCTTTTCACCCTGTCCCCAGCAGCTTTTCCCACTAACCTTCTCTGTTGTGTTTGGTGTTTTTGGTTTGAGACGTCTGGTAACTGCCACAGCTCACTGATTCAGGATGCTAGGGCCTGTTCCACCCAGCTCCTGGTCTGGTTGGTCCTGCAGCCACCCATGCTGGGCTCTTCTCCCCTCCACTCCCCTCCTCTCCCAGCTCTGTGCATGATAGACATCACCCAGCGACCATCCAGGCTTTCCTGGGCTGGATCCCTGCTTCCCTCTGCTATTTTGTGCATTCTGCCGTTATAGAATTTGTTCAGAGCAATTTTTATAGGTTTTTGGAGGGACTTGGCGGGGAGCTCAAAGTTCCTGCTTTCCAGCCACCATCTTCGCTCTGGCCCCACAAAGCCTTTTTTTTAGTAGTATCTAGTTTATTTATGCTTGTGGAAAGGTAGACATCACAGGACACACACCCCTCTAGAGTGGAGTGCCTGCCATTTATCCAAGGGGCCCCAGCTGGGGACGTACTTAACCCTACAGCCATCAGGAATAAGTCACTTCTCAGGTATCATATCCACAAATTCATCAGCATTAAACTTGTTGAAATCCCATTTCTTGGAGATGTGGATCTTCTGGTGGCCAGGGAACTTGAACTTGGCTCTCCACAAAGCTTTAATCACATGTTCTTTATTCTGAACCTTGGTTCGAATCAACATGATAACTTGGCCAATGTGTACATGGGCCACAGTGCCCTGGGGCTTCCCAAAAGCTCCCCACATGCCAGTCTGGAGACTATCAGCCCCAGCACATGAAAACATCTCATTGATGTGGATGACATGAAGTGGATGTAGCTGCACACGAATATGAAAGCCATCCTTACCACAACTCTTCATGTACTTGTTGGCACAGATCTGAGTGTCCTCTAAGGCTTCTGATGACAGCTGTTCATATTCATCTGACACCATGTGGCCGCACAATGGAAATTCATCCACTTTTGCTTCCTTTCTACCAAGATCAAAGATTCGTATCTTGGCATCAGCAACTCCCCTGCAGAAACGTGACTTTGGGTACAGCTTATTTTTACAGTACTTATAACAGCAGGCAGGACGACGGCCCAGGGTGCCGGCGCCAGCAGGGATTGGGTGTCTCACCACAGGGGAAGGCCACAAAGCCATTTTAAATGTGCTATTTCAGGGCTTTCACAGGATCAGTGTTTAAAGCACCTCAAAGACTTCTACTTTTGCACAACTGCTTAGTTGGGTCCCACCAGCTGGTCTTGTTCTCCTTCTTTGGTTTGAATTTTGCTGGTAATCTACTTTCAAATGCCAAGAAGCTCAGTGCTTACATTTAGCTTTTTTTCTTTTTTTTTTTAGTTAACATTTTTTTTTATTTTCGTTTACAACACTCAGTTCAGCAAGTTTTTGAGTTCCAGATTTTCTTCTCCTCCCTCCCCTAGCTCCTCCCCTCCAAGACAGCATGGAATCCGATATGTCTTCACATTAAGCTTATTTACACAATAGAATAGTCAGGTTGCAAAGAAGAATTATGACCAATGGAAAGAAGAAACAAAACCAAAAAAAAAAAGAGAGAGGGAAAAAAAGAGAGCAAATAGTTTGCGTCAGTCAACATTCAGACTCCATAGTTATTTCTCTGGATATAGATAGCTCTTTCCACCATGAGTCCTTTGGAATTGTCTTTGAACCTTCTGTTGCTGAGAGGAGTCAAGTCTATCAAAGTTGGTCATCATAGAATCAATACATCTCTGGTTGTGTACAATGTTATCCTGGTTCTGCACTGCTCACTCTGCATCAAATAATTTAGGCCTTTCCAGGTTATTCCAAAGTCTGTATCTTCCCCATTTCTTATGCCACAATGGCGTTCCATTACATTCATATACCACAATATGTTTAGTAATTCCCCAATTGATGGGCATCCCCTTGATTTCCAAATCATCGCTACCACAAAAAGAGCTGCTTTAAATATTTTTATACATACAGGTACCTTTCCCAAATCCATTGGGGATTTTTGATTTGTTCTTTTTCTAGCTTTTCCAGTTTCATGCCCAATTCATTGATCTCCTTTTTTCTCTATTTTATTTGTGTAAGCATTTAGAGACATAAAACTCCCCCTAAGAAGTGCTTTTGCTGCATCCCATAAGTTTTGGTATGTTGTCTCATTATTGTCATTCTCTTGAATGAAGTTATTAATTGTTTCTCTGATTTGTTCTTTGGGGCACTCATTCTTTAGAATTAGATTATTTAGTTTCCAGTTAATTTTTAGCTTATTTTTCCATGGTTCTTTATTACCAATAATTTTTATTGCATCATGTTTTGAAAAGTATGCTTTGACTACTTATGCCTTTCTGCAGTTTATTGTAAGTTTTTATGCCCTACTACATGGTCAATTTTTGAGTATGTGCCATGTATCACTGAGAAAAAAAGTATATTCCTTTTTATCCCCATTCAATTTTCTCCAGAGGTCTATCATATCTGCCTTTTCTAAAATTCTGTTCACTTCCTTAACTTCTTTCTTATTTATTTTGAGGTTAGATTTATCAAATTCAGAGAAGGGAAGGTTGAGGTCTCCCATTATTATAGTTTTGCTCTCTATTTCTTCCTGTAACTCCCTTAACCTCTCCTATAAGAATCTGCATGCCGTACCACTTGGTGCGTATATGTTAAACAATGATATTGCTTCATTTTCTATGGGGCCTTTTAGCTGGATGTACTGTCCTTCCTTATCTCTTTTAATTAAATCTATCTTTACTTTTGCTTTTCTGACATTAGGATTGCTACACCTGCTTTTTCTACTTCAGCTGAAGTGCAATATATTTTCCTCCAGCCTTTTACCTTAACCCTGTGTGTATCCCCCTGTTTCAAATGTGTTTCTTATAAGGAGCATATTGTAAGATTATGGTTTTTAATCCATTCTAGTATCTGCTTCCATTATATGGGAGAGTTCATCACATTCACATTCACAGTTATGATTTCTATCTGTGTCTTTTTCTACATCCTATTTCCCCCTTGTTTATGCTTTTATTTCTCCCTTTCCCCTTCCACTCCTCCACAAAGTTTTGTATTGACTGCTGCCTTCCTTACCTTACCTTCCCTCTTGATTCCCAACCTTTATCTTTTTTTATTATTTATTTTTTTAATTTATATAATATATTTAGTTTTCAGCATTGATTTTCACAAAAGTTTGAATTACAAATTTTTCCCCGTTTCTACCCTCCCCCCACTCCAACATGGCATATATTCTAGTTGCCCTATTCCCCAGTCAGCCCTCCCACCTGTCACCCCACTCCCCTCCCATCTCCCTTTCCCTTCTTCTCTTGTAGGGAAAGATAAATTTCCATGCCCCATTGCCTGTGTATCTTATTTCCTAGTTGCATAAAAATACATTTTTGTTGTTGTTGTTGTTTTTGAACATCTGTTTTTAAAACTTTGAGTTCCAAATTTTCTCCCCTCTTCCCTCCCCACTCACCCTCCCTAAGAAGGCAAGCAATTCAACATAGGCCACATGCATATCATTCTGTAATACCCTGCCACAATACTCATGTTGTGAAAGTAACTATATTTTGCTCCTTCCTAACCTATCCCCCTTTATTGAATTTTCTCCCTTGACCCTGTCCCTTTTCGAAAATGTTTGTTTTTTATTACCTCCTTCCCCTGTCTGCCCTCCCTTCTATCGTCCCCCTTTTTTATCTTCTTCCTCCTTCTTTCCTGTGGGCTAAGATACCCAATTGAGTATGTATGGTATTCCCTCCTCGGGTCAAATCCAATGAGAGCAAGATTTACTCATTCTCCCTCACCTGCCCCCTCTTCCCTTCCTACAGAACCACATTTTCTTGCCACTTTTATGTGAGATAATTTACCCCATTCTATCTCTCCCTTTCTTCCTTTCTCAATATATTCCTCTCTTATCCCTTAAATTGATTTTATTTTTTTAGATATCATCTCTTCATATTCAACTCACCCTGTGCCCTTTGTGTGTATATATATATACACACACACACACACACATATACATATATATATATCTACATATATACACATAGACACACACATATGTATATATATATATATATATGTTTACACACACACACACACACACACACACATATATGCATATTCCTTTCAGCTACTATGATATTGAGGTCTCATGAATCATACACATCTTCTTTCTATGCAAGAAGGTAAACAAAACAGTTCAACTTTAGTAAGTCCCTTATGATTTCCCTTTCTTGTTTACCTTTTCGTGCTTCTCTTGATTGTTGTGTTTGAAAGTCAAATTTTCTATTCAGCTCTGGTCTTTTCACTGTGAAAGCTTGAAAGTCCTCTATTTTATTGAAAATCCATATTTTGCCTTGGAGCATGATACTCAGTTTTGCTGGGTAGGTGATTCTTGGCTTTAATCCTAGCTCCATTGACCTCCAAAATATCATATTCCAAGCCCTTCAGTCCCTTAATATGGAAGCTGCCAGATCCTGTGTTATCCTGATTGTTTTTCCACAATATTCAAATTGTTTCTTTCTGTCTGCTTGCAGTATTTTTTCCTTGACCTGGGAGCTCTGGAGTTTGGCGACAATGTTCCTAGGAGTTTTCTTTTTGGTATCTATTTGAGGAGGCACTCTGTGTATTCTTTCAATTTCTATTTTACCCTCTGGCTCAAGAATATCAGGGCAATTCTCCTTGATAAATTCTTGAAAGATGATATCTAGGCTCTTTTTTTGATCATGGCTTTCAGGTAGTCCAATAATTTTTAAATTATCTCTCCTGGATCTATTTTCCAGGTCAGGGGTTTTTCCAATGAGATATTTCACACTGTCTTCCATTTTTTCATTACTTTGGTTCTGTTTTATAATATCTTGATTTCTCATCAAGTCACTAGCTTCCACTTGCTCCAATATAATTTTTAAGGTAGTATTTTCTTCAGTGGTCTTTTGGACCTCCTTTTCCATTTGGCTAATTCTGCCTTTCAAGGCATTCTTCTCCTCATTGGCTTTTTGGAGCTCTTTTGCCATTTGAGTTAGTCTATTTTTTAAAGTGTTGTTTTCTTTAATATTTTTTCAGTATTATTTTAGGTCTCCTTTAGCAAGTCATTGACTTGTTTTTCATGGTTTTCTTGCATCATTCTTATTTCTCGTCCCACCTTTTTCCTCTACTTCTCTAACTTGCTTTTCCAACTCCTTTTTGAGCTCTTCCATGGCCTGAGACCAGTTCATGCTTTTCTTGGAGGCTTTTGTTGTAGGCTCTTGCACTTTGTTGACTTCTTTTAGCTGTATGTTTTGGTCTTATTTTTCAACAAAGAAGGATTCCAAAGTCTGAGACTGAATCTGGGTGTGTTTTCGCTGCCTGGCCACGTTCCCAGCCAACTTACTTGACCCTTGAGTTTTTCGTCAGGGTATGACTGCTTGTAGAGCAAAGCATACTTTGTTCCAAGTTTGAAGGGATGCGCCATTGATTTTAGAGCTATTTCTATACAGCCAGCTCTGCCACCCCAGCATTCCTCCTTCCTCAAAAACCACCAACCCGGACCTGACGCAAATGTTAAGCAGGCTCTGCACTCCTGCTCTGATCTGCCACTTAATTCCTCCCACCACGTGAGCCTGGGGCTGGAAGTAACTGCAGCTGTAATTCTGTAGCTGCACCTCCCCTACTGCCCCTGGGGGAGTGGCTGAGCCTTGAACTCTGTCCCCCACAACTTTTTTCACTAGCCTTCTCTGTTGTCTTTGGTGTTTGTGGGTTGAGAGGTCCAGTCACTGCCACAGCTCACTGATTCAGGGTGCTAGGGCCTGTCCTGCCCGGCTCCTGGTCTGGTTGGCCCTGCTGCCTCCCACGCTGAGCTCTGCTCCCCTCCGCTCCATGAGTGATAGACCTCATCCATCGACCATCCAGGCTGTCCTGGGCTGGATCCCTGCTTCCCTGTGCTATTTTGTGGGTTCTGCAGTTCTAGAATTTGTTCTGAGCCATTTTTTATAGGTTTTTGGAGGGATGTGGTGGGGAGCTCACACAAGTCCCTGCTTTCCAGTCGCCATCGTGGTTCCACTGTTTTCACATGGCCATCTTGACTCTGCCTCCATACTTTAATTTTTAAGAGCTTCTGAATCCCATTTGACCACTTCCGTTTGAAAAATCTGTCACAGGATCCTACTTAAATTTTTTGACCTTGTTGAGCTCTTTTATTCAGTATAGGGGGCTAAATTATAACAAAATTTCTTACCATTTTCTATTGTGAAATGTTTGAATGCTCTAAGGTTTCTACAATTATTACTGCATCAAACCTTCTTTGTTTGGATTTATTTCAGGTCCAGAATAGCAGTACTCACTTTGGGAAAGTTTGCCTTATCATTAAGGCAAGTCACTAATTTGTGAGCTGCTTTGTTTTGGCAGAGAGATACCTCTGGCAGTTGCAAAGATAGTTGAGGTCTCCAATTACTATAATGTCATGCTGCCTTGTGAAATTTGAAAATTGTTTCTGAAATATCTCATCTAAGTTCCCATTCTGTCCCTGGTGTCCACACTAGTATTCAATAATTGTGTTACTCCTATTCTTTCTCTGGTGATCCTAGCCAAAATGTTCTCCAATGTGCATGGAACCATTATTATTTTTTAGTTAATTTCATTTGAGTTTCATTGGCTGTATTTGTGAAACAAACTAATCACCTCAGTAGACAATTTGGAGATTTTTTCCATTTATTCCCTCCCCTCTCAAGGGCACATATGATCATTAGCAGAGCCATTACTAGACCCCAGTAAATGTGACACCTACTGAAGCACTTATGGTATATATCACTGATCCAACAGTATTTATGCATTTGTACTACCATTTATTAACATCATGGCACTTTCCCCAAACAATGAGGATGATTATCCCTTCCATGTCCTTCTTTGGGCAACCATAGTTCAATCCTTGCATCACAGTTGAGGTTCTGATTCAAAGGTCATGAGGCATTGGAGAGAACTCATGTCTTCTCTGCTAACAAGCTGAACTCTTTAAGTGTCAATATTTGGTAATGCCCTATTGATGATCATCTCTCCATTCATCTCAAGCTTAAAAGATATTAATCATAGAACTGATTGTATTTGTCCAGTAAAAGACACAGCAAGGCAAAGTCACAGAGGCCAAAAGTCTCTATTTTCCTTGTAGCAAAAAGTTTCTACCTGCTTACAAGCATTGATAGAGAACGAAACTTCTAATAATTCCTTGGGTGTGGATAAAAGAAACATTAAGAACTCCAGGTTTAAAAGATTTGAGAAATAACTGTTCTTTCCACTCTCTCTCTCTTCCCTGACTAGAGTAGTTCAGTAAATTAACTGCCCCTGCAAAAATAGGCTTTCTTTCTATAGTTAGGATGTATTTCTACATGGTATTAGGGCTGAAAACTTCACTGAAGGAATGTGTCTATGTCTAGGACTGTTTGTATTCTTCCCTTAATTTGTAATACAGTTCTCTCTATATGGCTCCTGATCTCACATTATGTATGTGGAGTCTAGGGAAAGTGTTCTCGAGCTCCCATAATACATGTGATGAAGTGATAATTTGCAGTTCCTGATTAGATGGATATCCTTTTCTCCTTTCTGGGAGTCCTCTTGAAGTCTATATCTTATAGACTCTAAGGGTTGGGTCCTTCTAGTATTCTGAAGCTTGCATTTTTTCAACCTTACAAGTTCTTATTCTCTGATTCTACTTTTCCTATTTATTTGGTCCTTTCTCAGTTCCAAACAGTTATTGCTTCAGTCTTTTTCTTGATATGGCCAATGGGAAGGAAGGAGTGTGATTTCCCACACACTCTCTCTGGTTTCATGCTCTACCTCCATTTCTGGGTTGCTTTCTGATCATAGGATCTCACTTCTTGATGCACTCCAAAAGTTTAACTGATTTCTTATACTAGATTAAAGATATTTCCTTACCTAATGTACATAATACCATGTATGTTCCTAATTCATTCAAAGAACCATGGTGCTTTTTTTCACCTATCTTTATCCAATGCTTTGGAATATTTTACTACTCTGAATTTTTCACTTTTGTTCTTTTGGATGGATTGATTCAGTAGAATTGTCTATCAATTTGTCACACCTGCTTTACACCTTTTATTGCTTGACTGATTTGGTAATGAAATCAGTCTTTTCTGCCTGATAAAAGAATTAGGGCATGGAACATCTTATTAGTTACATTAGTTAGGTTTCATTTTGTTCTTCACTGTGTACCATTTTTTCCCTTTCTCTGTCAAAATTGCCTTCAAACAAGCTAAGCATAACTTTCGTTCAAAACAAGCAAAGATGGGAAACTATGTGAAACATATATTTACTCCACATCAAGACCAACCAAGAATGGAAAATCAATCAATAAATCACAAAGTAGTTATTTGGGAACTGAGGATAACAACAACTTACTTCTCTGTGTTAATTTTTTTTTGTTTAAAGTGTATAGTCACTTAAGGTGAGAAGTAACTTAAAAATCACTGAGTTCAAAACATCTCCTCCAATCCCAATTTTATAAAAGAAAAATTGGAAATCTAGTGAAAAGTGATTTGTCCAAGGTCACATAGTTAATGAGTGGTAGAATCATCATTTTCCATGTAAAATCTCCTTGCATTCTTTACAACAACTGATAGGAAATGAAAGCATTTAATGCTGTTTCATAGATGAGGAAGCTAAAGCCCAGAAAGGTAAAATGATATAAAGAATTCTTGTTCTCTGCTCATAGGGAGCTTGAAATGTAATTTAAAATAATATATGTAGTATTATATGTAATATATTTTATATTATTGAAATTATATAAGTACATATATGTATATACATATAAATACATGCATGCATATATGCATACATATATGTGTATGTATATATATGTATTTAGATTTAGATTTTCAAAGCTACCAGTGACAATATTATCTCCATTTTCATAAGAAGAAATCAAAATTCTTAGAAATTATATAACTTGCCTATGATATGAACATACCTCTTCCTGACATCAATTCTCTAGCATTCTATCCATTAAAATGTACTTCTTAAAGCAATAAATTAATAAAATCAAATCATTTATCAAAAAATGTTCTAGTTTTTTCCCCATGCCTTATTCTTATGAATGACTTTCCTCCCCCTTCCTTTAAGAAAGAGTTTAAAGAGTTGTCATTTTCAAATAGTATTAACCTTAACCAACTTTCATTTTTACTCTAAAGTATTTTATTTCCCTAACTAGTAAAAAAATGGTGATTATTTTACCCAGTTTGAAAATGCTGAAATGCTCTAATCTTTCTTTGTAAAGTCTTTCAAATGTAGTAATAACAGAGAACCCCAGAGAGGGTCTTTGTTTTCTAAACTGAAGAATAGCAATAAAGGTAATCAGGCTCTGACTTCCTGCAGAGAGAATAAATTGTGCAAATCTACAGAGAATATTTTCCATCAGTATGGATTTCCATAAGAAAGTCTCCCAGAGTACATGATAAAATAGTTATTATCATAAGAATGAGGTTTCTGATCCTCAGTAAATTAGACACTTCCACATTTTAGCACTCTTGACATTTTTATGTGTCTATAACTTGCCTGGTCTTTTCTGATGTATCCCATAGGTATTTCTCTAGGATTTTAAATCTTTAGATAATAATTCAATAGGAAATATTCTAAAATACTGAATTTCATTACCCATGAGCACCAAAGATTTTAATAACTAGACCTCCCCTTTTTACACATTAAGCACATTTCTGATTGGTGCTTCTCTATTAAAATAAAAGTGGAAAAAGAATATGATCTTTAAAAGAAAAAAAATATTCTATTATTTTCTTTTCTACAACTGAGTAGGGCTTTATACATATGGAGGAAATAATGAAAGCACAGGAAAGCATGAACACAGTGAGTCTTTTTATTTTCAGGAGGAGAGCCTTTCCAAATGGTGTCTCTTCAGTCACAGAATCTGCAGATTTGAAATTTTAAGTGAGATTGTTTTTCATTAAAAAGGGAAGAAAGGCAAACTACAAGCATTCATTAATTATTTACTTGTTGCTGGGTACTATGGTAAGCATTAGGGATAAGAACACAAGTAAAAAGTAAGCCAATCTTTGGGAAATGTAACACATAAAGGAAACTTGAAATGGTGTTGGTGGGAGGTGTTAAGTATAAAGAGAAAGGTGAAATGTCACAAAATCTAGAGAGCCTTCAACAAATCTTGAAGAGGAACCAAGCAGAACATCCATAGGTCCTTCCCCAAAATGTAAGTGCAAGAAGGAGATCACCAGAAGGAGAAGTAGAGAGATGTCCAAGGATGAGGAGGCAGCTGCATATTGGTGTTAAATTCTGAAGAGGTGAAAGCAGAGTTGGGGAAGGAGGGAGGATAATGAGTAGAATCAGAACACACTATAAGCTAATGCCTGAAAATGAAATCTTGTTTTATTGACCAGGTTTCTTAATGGAAATTTAAGTCACTAGTAGTTACAATTCTAAGTCTGTTTTGGATCTGGCCCCCACCTCCTGATTTTAAGAACTTCAATCATCACTAGATCATTGCTATTCTCTCCATGGTGAAGCTCACATGTTGGGAAAGGAAATCTCCCACATGTAGCATGGGGTTATTATGTGGCTCAAAAGGAGATAAAATATACATCTTTATCCTCTTCTCTCTCCACTCTTTTTCAAGGGAGACTAATTCTTACCAGGAGTAGAAGCAGCATGTTGACGTCTAGAGGTAGCCACTCCACTCTCTTAAGAGTGAGGGGAGACTGAGATAGAATTACATCTATCTGCTACCTTAACTATTATTTGTTTGGAGTACAAGGTTTTCAGGTTCAAGCTAAGTTCTTATCACTTTTCCAATATTAAGGGGAATATAGAATCAATAGCTTTATATGCAAGATTTGATTCCCTTCCCCACTATACATCTGTTCCATGATAAACACCTAGCACTTAGCCAAGAAAATCCATTTATGTAAATCAATAGTAGAAGAGAAATCAGAGAAAGTATACATAAGACAATATATACCAGACAACATAACATGAAGGTGGTCTCCCATTGGGAGTGAGGTAACATTGCACCACCAAAAAGAAATAATCCTAAATCTCAACCAAAGGGACGTTCCTCATAATCTCCAGTGTAGCCAGTTGGGGATAGAGATACAAGTCCCTGTCACAGTCTATGCAATAAGCTTTCTTCATTCACTTGGTATTTCCTGTGTGGTTAATTAAGATAAACTACTGAGTCATTACAGATTTTTGCATAAAAACAGATTATCAAATTATATCATCTTCCCTAGCCCCATATGATGTTAGTTGGTCTCTTTTCCCCTCCCAGTAAGTATCTGCAGGCATCATATTCTATTCCCCATATCATTTGATGCAATTACTTATTTTCCCCTTCTTTAAAATCTGTCCCCTTACAGAGAGCAATGTCTTTGTTTCTTTTTTCTTTTACTACTTTAAGTACTCTGCTTTCTCAAGTCATCAGCAAGCATTTATAATGTTACTACAATGTGCCAGGCACACTGTTCCTCCCTCACCTGCTAAGTGTAGACATTACCTAAGCTCAAGTCCCATCTCTAATCCATGTATTTTTCTCTCTATATAGTCTCCTACTTGGCAATTTCATCCCTTCTCTACTGATGGTTCAGTTTTGTCTCTCTAGATTTAACTCTCCTTTTGTATTTGAGTTCTGCATTTTTAGCTGCCTACTAAATATACTTCTTTCCCTTGAAATTCAACTCATGTCTCCCCAAAATATTTTCTCTTCCCTGATTTTCAAATTAATGACACCTTCATTTCCTAATTCATCAACATTGAAATCTGTCATTTTGGTGCATGGTCATCTCCCAACTACCACTTCTCAACTACTTTCATATCAGGTTATGTCCTATTATGTTATGTTACATTACATACATATGTAGACTAAAAAGAATAGACATACATATATGTATGAACATGTATATACATACATACATACATATACACACATATGTGAGTGTATATATATACATATATGTGTGTTTTTATGTATATATGCATACATATACGTAAAAGGAAGAGAAAATGCCAAAAGGAAAAGACATGTATACATATAGTCATATGTCTCTTCCATTTAGCAAACTAAGCCAACATAACAACCATGTCTGACACTATATTCAATGCCAAATACCTGATTTTTCCCCTCTTGTTAAAAAAAAAGCAGAAGAAATTGGCTTTTCTCAAAAGTTATTTTTTATTAATGTTTACCTATTATACTTCTATTCAGGTTAATTTATTTGTCCATTTAAACTGTTGTAATCCTTATGTATACACTTTTCTTGATTCTTCTTATTTCTTCCCCATTTGTTTCCCCACATCTTCCCATACTTTTTAAGTTTCTTCATATTCACTGTTTTTCATAGTATAGCATATTCCTTCATGTTTCATAGTTTCTCAAATGGTGGGTACATATTTAGATACTTAAAGATTGAATACAAAATCATTTT